>NW_019739713.1:0-867 GCF_002891405.2 Cryptotermes secundus
TATATTTCCTGCAGTATATCTCACTTCACTTACCTGCTGAATATACGAGGCCTAATATGTCGCTTTCTAATATTATTGTGGGATGTCGTTATAGTTGCACCGTATACACAGACGAACTTGAGTTTGAAGATTAATAACAATAGTGAACTCTGTGAAATCTTGAACGTTGTACTATAACACAACTCTGCACTAGAACTCAAAATTTCCACTCTCTCTATCTTCTTATATAACCTAGAGTCGGACCTATAGTAAACATGTCACTGTCTGTATTGTTGCAGGCTTTGCCTAGCACCGGCTGTTTACTCAGCTGTTGCTAGGCAGCGAACGGTTTATGGCTTGCGGNCTAGCACTCGATCCACTGTGGGTTCCTCCCATAGTCACCTATTTCTCTAGACCTTACATAGCAACGACTTTTTACTCGCCGCTGCTAAGCAGTGGTAGCTCAGCTGTCACTGTAACGTTTGCTTGAATGTGCGCAGTTCCCACATCGCTATTGTTTCTATCTCCTTCGCGTGTGCATTCTACTATGTCTACAAATCGAATGGTGTGTTTCTCCCAGGTTCAGTTATGGAATACAAAATCCGTATCCTGGAAACGAACCAGTATTTTTGTGTCAGTGCGTTCTTATTCCGATATGTTTACTGACTGTTGCCTGGTAACAAGCCTCGTGAGTGAACTGAGATTCATATTGCAGATTCTGATTGCTCTCTAATTTTAATTCTTGTATCGTACACCAGTATTCGCCACCATCAGTGCACAAATTGTAACTGACCAGAAACAAGCAAAACTGCACAACAGTAAAACAAACGGACAAAATTGATGAAAATTCTGACAACGGATTTAAAATAAGCATTTGTGCACGACACT
>NW_019739714.1:0-522 GCF_002891405.2 Cryptotermes secundus
GCGGATGTGTTTTGCCCGAGGCATTCGTCACGTTACCACTACGCCTTATTATCCTCAATCTTCTCATGCTGAGCGTTTTAATAGAAATCTTCGCGCGGCTTTGATTGCCTACCACCATCATGACCATTCGCAATGGGATGAGAACTTGTCATGGCTCCAGTTTGCTTTCAATTCAGCGCGACATGATTCGCACAAAGCCTCACCTTCTAGCCTGATGTTTACTTTCACACCCAACTCTCCGTTGTCGAATTTGTGGTCCCTTAAAGACCTGTTACCTGACCACTGTGACGCGANGGACGCGGCACGGCGAAATTTACGTCTAGCGCACGAGGTTGTGCGAACTAAATATGATAGTACCCGTAAACCCGTTCCCTTTCGTACCGGAGACCTAGTTTGGCTCCGTAACTTTCCCGTTAGCAAGGCGGAAGGGAAATTGTCAGCTAAATTAAGCCCAATATATAGGGGGCCTTTTCGCAATGCAGAGTTCACCACCCCAGTTTCTGTTCGCTTGGTTGACGAGTT
>NW_019739715.1:0-581 GCF_002891405.2 Cryptotermes secundus
TTGCTAGCTTGCTAGCTTTGCGTTGCTAGCTTTCCGTTGCAAGCTAGCTAGGTTGATAACTTTAAGTTGCTACCTTGCTGGCTTTGCTTTGCTAGCTTTCCAGCTGTGCGTTTCTAGCTTGCTAACATTGGGTTGCTAGCTTGCTAGATTTGCGTTGGTATTTTGCTAGCTTTTCTTTGCTAGCTTGCTAGCTTTGCATTGCTAGCTTGCTAGATTTGTGTTGCAAACTTGTTTGTTTTGCGTGTTTATCTTGATAGCTTTGCGTTGATTACTTGCTGGCTATCTTGTATACGTATCTTGCTTGCTAGGTTTGCGTGGCTAGCAAGCTAGCTTTTCGTTGCTAGCTTGCTATATTTGCGTTGCTAGCTTACTAGCTTTGCGTTTCTTGCTTACTAGCTTGCCAGCTTTGCGTTGCTAGCTTGCCAGATGTGCTTTGCTAGCTTCCTTGCTTTGCTAGCTTGCCAGCTTTGCGTTGCTAGCTTGCTAACTTTGCGATGCCATCTTGCTAGCTTTGCGTTGATAGCTTGCTACTTTTGCGTTGCTATCTTAATATTTTTGCGTTGCTATCTTGATAGGATAGC
>NW_019739715.1:651-801 GCF_002891405.2 Cryptotermes secundus
TAGCTATGCGATGCTAGCTTGCTAACTTTGCGTCGCTAGCTTGCTAGCTTTGCGTTCCTAACTTGCTATCTTTTCGTTGCTAACTTCCTAGATTTTCGTTGCTATTTTGCTAAATTGCTAGCTTGCTAGATTTGCTTTGATAGCTTGCTA
>NW_019739716.1:0-875 GCF_002891405.2 Cryptotermes secundus
GGTAAGGTTTCCTAAGGTGATTAACTTCTAATTTGTGGTTTGGCTGTCTCGTTTATTTTATCAAACACTCTGTGAATCCAACTACTGCCCTCAGAATTTAATTTCTGATCTATGTAATATTATTCTCTTGGTACCTAGGTTTGTATTCACATAGATGTATCAAAACGGTCATAATATTATAAACATCGATTCTTTTCCTCAATGTTTACATCTAGTTCCAAACAAGTCCAAATGTTGTAATTTTGTTTTTGTGCCTTTATCATTAAAAGGTATACAAGCAAGAACATTGAAAACGCAGATTATTTTATTCACAATTATGATTTCATATCTTGTGATATATTTTTTAACTTTAGCTTAATAAACTGGAAAATATTGTAATTTTTGGGATCACTGCTCTGAAAAAAGAACCCCCATAATGACACCAAAGAGCTTCTGGGTAGGGGTGGGGGATTCAAAATTGAAACCATCTGCTTGTATGTTAGTAACAGTCGTTTACATACTTAACAACACTATAATTGCTGCTAGTAGATCCCCCAGAACAACCAATAGACTGCAGGTGATCCTAGTCTACTACATTTTATATGCTAGGCCACTTGTTTAGTCCAATGTTGTACTAAAGGCTGGTGGTGTCCTTAAAGTGAATTATTACTTCTTTGTACTTTTGAGGTGTTTTGACACATCTTTTTCTTGTGCTGCTGAAAATATTTGTGTATAAAGTATGTAAATATAATTACGTGATATAAATGCATATTTTTATGGTTGTTTGAACTAAATTTTTCACTATGCAGATCAGCCAGCGCGTAAGGCTGACAACCTCATCCTCATACTCATATGTGAGTCGATTGTCCAGAAAATGTGGGAACCTCCACGGTCTG
>NW_019739717.1:0-439 GCF_002891405.2 Cryptotermes secundus
GGTGTCATGGCCGCCACGTTGCCAACCAATAACATGGGAGTTGCATGGGGCTGTTCTAAGTTAACCTGCATTCAAACTGAAGAGTGAACTTTGGACGCCCCTGCAACGAAACACGCATTACGTGATTGCTGCATGATTTCATTCAAAGAACGAAGGGGAGACCGCGTGCATTTGTTTACGAGGACTTTCTCGTCTCCGCGAATGGACTGTAGTAGATCATGATATATTGCTAAGTAAGATGGAAAGAATGGGAATACGAGGGGTCACAGTAAGGTGGTTCCAAACATAATTAGAAAACAGAGAACAAGCGGCAGAAATTACATACAGATGCAAAAAAACTAATCGTAACATTAATTACCTATCCCGAAAGAGACCCATCAGCTATGGCGTCNGACCGTTCTGGGACCAGTGTTGTTTCTGTTATACATAAACGACCTGG
>NW_019739718.1:0-518 GCF_002891405.2 Cryptotermes secundus
ATCCCATAACATCTGCGGCTGAAACAGCGTTATTAAATAGCCCAACATCCGTTAACATTTTGAAGTACAGCAGTTACGACGGGAATATCGCTTCACTTTAACATAAGATAACTGCGTGTTGCCCAAGGAGTGTGTGTGTTTTCCGTGTGACGCTCAGAATGAACAGCGATCATTTACCGGAGCAACGATAGCCGTTGCCGATCACAGTGGCCGCGCGATCTTCACCCTCTCGAACACTGGACTCATGGGTTCGGATCCCACTCGGGGCATGGATGTCTATGTGCGTTTATTCTGTATTTGTGTTAGGTAGCGGCCTTGCGACGGTCTGATCCCCCATCCAAGGAGTCCCACCGACTGTGTAAAAAGATCAAGTAAGTGAAAAAAGCGGCCAAGTTCCTACAAAGGAATGCAGAACCGTAGGTAGGTAAGTAGTTGGACGGATGGATGGCAATAGCGGGTTGGTATTTGTATGGACACGCATTGTGCTTTATATGAGGTACGAAGGGGAGCCGGGGTAG
>NW_019739719.1:0-974 GCF_002891405.2 Cryptotermes secundus
CTAGCTTTGCGGTCCTAGCTTTCTAGGCTTTAATTGCTAGCTTCCTAGCTTTGCGTTGTTAGTTTGCTAGATTGTAGATTTGCGTTGCTAGCTTACTAACTTTGCGGTGATATCTTGCTAGCTTTTCGTTGCTAGCTTGCTAGGTTTGAGTTGCTAGCTTGGTAGATTTGCGTTGATGGCTTTCTAGCATTGCGTTTCTAGCTTGATAACTTTGAGTTTCTTGCTTTCTAGCTTTGCGTTCCTAGCTTGCTAGGTTTGCGTTGGATGCTTGCCACCTTTGCATTTTATAGCTTTCCAGCTTTGCGATGATAGTTTGCCAGCTTTGAGATGTAAGCTTGCCAGCTTCGCGTTGCTAGCTTGCTAGATTTGGGTTGCTACCTTGCCACCTTTGCGTTTCTAGCTTGCTAGCTTAGCGATGCTAGCTTGCTAACTTGGCGTTGCTAGCTTGCTAGCTTTGCGTTGCTATCTTGCTAGTTTCCGTTGCTAGCCTCCTAGCTTTGCGTTGCTAGCTTGCCTGTTTACTTTGCTAGCTTGACAGCCTTTCGTCGCTAGCTTGCTAGATTTGCGTGGTTAACCTGCTAGCTATGCGTTGCTAACTTTCTAGGTTTCCGTTTCTAGCTTGCTAGCTTTGGTGTGCTTGCTTCCTGGCTTTGCGTTTCTTGCTTGCTAGCATTGCGTTGCTAGCTTGATAACTTTGCTTTGCTAGCTTGGTAGCCTTGCGTTGCAAGCTTGGTAGCTTTGCTTTGCCAGCTTGCGAGCTTTGCTTTGCTACCTTGCTAGCTTGACGTTGTTAGCTTGCTATCTTTACGTAGCTACCTATCTAGCTAAGTTTGCGTTGCTAGCTTGCTAGATTGCTAGATATGCCTTTCAAGCATGATAGCTTTGCGTTGCCCTCTTGGTAGTTTTGCGTTTCTAGCTTGCTAGCTTTTCGTTGCTAACTTGCTAGCTTACCGTTGCTAGCTTGCTAGCTTTCC
>NW_019739720.1:0-1000 GCF_002891405.2 Cryptotermes secundus
GATTTTTTCTTCAGGTAAAATTTTGGAGAATTAGAAAACCTGGAAAGGGTTTGATGCCCTGTGTGCCTTGCGACACCATGTTATGAACTGAGTTGCAATGAAACACATCTGGCAATGAACATGCAAATGCTTCAGTGATGTGTCGTGTTGTAGAGATTTGATGAGAATGGATCTAGTACTGGTGAAGTTGCAGAGCACAAGTGTGTCTTAATGACAGTGGAAATGGGACCGGCACAACATACCATGAATGTGGGGTAAGTTGTACAGCAGGAGAGTGCTTAATAGGAGTTAGATTGGTTGTTCTCTGCTTTTAGACTTATTTTTCATCTATTAAATTTTGAAATTTTGATGCATGTGTTTGTTGTGAAGATGGGTTTTTCTTCAAGTGAATACTTGCCTGTCAGTTTCAGCCTGCGAGTTGCTTCCTCTTTGAGCCTGCATGATTGCCTTGCATCTTTGCCATCCATAAAAATGGCATTATTCTTACATAGTAAGCATGGGGCTTTCATTGTTCTAAGAAAGTAAAAATTTTCACTATTCGTTTAGCATGAAATTTTTCACTTAATAATATAAGATAAGGACTGGCCACGGTAGCCAAATGGTGTAAGGCAATAACTGTCTTCCCTCGCATGGAAACCGGAATTGTGTGTTGGAATCCCACTGACGGTATAGAAGTTTAGTTTCTGTGTGTGCATTTGTCTTTGTTTGTATACAGGTAGAGGCCTTTTGACGAGCTGATCACCCTCCCAAGGAGTCCAAGCGAAAGTGTAAGATCTAGGAAAATCGAAGTTAAAGGAGAAGTTGATGGGGGTAGTCCTAGGCCCTCTGCGGCTGTAGTGGGAACGAAAAATATGATGTAAGATAAGGAAATGTGATGTAGTTGATTCCATTTGTAACTTAATTAGATGAGTTTCATTTAGTGTTTTTCTTGCATTTTTGATTAACAGTGTTCACCCTCTCTCTCTCTCTCTCTCCCAATTTAGGTAATCAATATTTGTTA
>NW_019739721.1:0-454 GCF_002891405.2 Cryptotermes secundus
GGTTTCTGCTCACCTGTGACACAGTCATACTTCAAGATCATACGCCTAACCAGATCTGCGTAAAAATCTGTCTGCTTTTTAAGTCAAAGACAGGGTACATCAGCATTAATATTCATTGACACCATAATGGATCAGGGATACAGTGAAATTTCTTCCTTGTCAAAAATAGTCCTATCTCTGATTAACGATCTGTTGCAGAATGGGTAATGTCAGGCAATTGACAGTTATTAGTCTTCTCCCCAAGTGCCAGACACCCTCAAAAGAAATAAAACAGAAAGCCAGATCACAATGCCTCTGAATGGTGATGAAGTTCGAAACGATATAGAGGAAAATACTTGAGGCAGAATGGAATGGGAGGACAAAAATATGTCACTTTTTTACAGTAAGCTATTTAGAAACTGTGGAAGCTAAAGTATCGTGACATGTTGCGCAACGGAGAACCCCTCCCTATCCA
>NW_019739722.1:0-799 GCF_002891405.2 Cryptotermes secundus
GCCACCCCACCCCAGTGCGCCTGCTCTCCTGCGTCCGCTAAAAGCCCTCCACAAGAAATCTGTTATTTAGGTCAGGCGAGGCCAGTGTCAGACTATACACGCAATTCAAGGTTAGGGTTACCCTCATATCAGTGTTCGTTTCTTGGTTATTTATGGCCAACTGCGTGAAAGGACTGGATGATCGTGAATTCGGGGAAGAAGCAACAGTTCGCGACAGTGGCCTAATTCGTGGCGCTGCTTCAGCAGTTGTCTCTTGCATGATAACTAGGGACCGGATTTCTATGCCCTTATAATCCCTTACATATGTATGCATTTATGCATGAAAAACTTCCGAGATATGCACTAAAATATGCACATAAAAATTTATACCAAATATTAAAATTGATTTCACATTACTTTAAGACCAACAAATCAATATTTAAGTTCATTTTATGTAATCACTGAATGGTTCATTTGCAATAAAAAGCTATACTTAAATACAAATCATGGAACAAAGAAAACATATTTCATTAAAAATTAAAAAAAAAAAAACNTCACATTTAGCTCTCCGAACTTTCAACTTCTCTTCCGTTGCAGTTCACAATTACTAAATGTTCTAGGTTTTCCATAGTTAATCGCCTCCTATTGTCTCGTAAGATGTCCTTATAGCGGGAAAAACTTTCCACCTCACAGGAACTTAGGGGCGCATGTACAAAAGCCGCTATTTGTCCACTGTTAGTGATATTTTACTTGGCAGTTACCGGCTAAAATTTATTCGATTTCACAAAGTTGTTCTTATCCTGGATTTTTTGAAAGAATG
>NW_019739723.1:0-1157 GCF_002891405.2 Cryptotermes secundus
AATTATGTAAATCGTCAAAAAGATTGCTAGGATTCCCAAATTATTTGAAATATTTCACAAAATAATTAATTTCAATTATAATATGTTGAAATCGAGAAAGAATTCTTGGTTAAAGTTAAATGATTTAGGTTGAAGAAGGTCAAAATTAGTTTGGAATACTTTAATTTATAATGAAGTCCCTCATAATATGATTAAAATTAAATAAAAATTTAATAACGTTAATAATTCGATAGATTTCCATAAATTTAGGTGGAATCTTTGAAAATTTGTTGAAATTCTATATATTAACTTGAAATCTGTAATAATTTTTGTTAAAATTTCTTAAATTTTATCGAAATCTATCAGAACCTGGTATAAATTCGTTAAATTTAAGATAACATCACGGATTTAACTTAAGTTTCCCTATTATAATGCAGAAATCATCAATAACTTGTACATAATTCTATTTAAAGGGAAGAAAACTTTCACATATTGTCTGTATTTCCTCATATTGACGTGAAATCGTCAAAGAATATTCGGAAAATTTTCACAAAATTAGTTGATTTTGTTCATAACTTGTAAAAATCATTTTAATTAATTTAGAATGACTGAACATTTTATTAAAATTCATTAAACAATACATTAGTTATCAGAAATTTGAAGGAATACCTTATATTGGAGTAAAATCGTTTTATAAATTCTTTGAAATTCTTTATTTATGGTGAAGTTTTCAAAAATTTTTAGGTTGAAATTATATGAATTATGTTGAAGAAGGTAAAAATTACTTTAGAATTCCTTAAATTATCATGAAATCCCTAGAAATTTAATAAAAATTAAATCATTATGATATATAGGAAAAATTGTATAAATTTCCATAAGTGTTTCTGGAATCTTTGAAAATTTTTTGAAATTCTATATATTAATTTGAATTGTGGATTAATTCTTTATGAAATTTCATACATTACGTTGAAATCTTTCAAAACATGGATTATATTAGCTAAATTTAACTTAACATCAATCAGAATTGTCTTAAATTTCCGATTTCAAATGCAGAAATCGTCAATAATTTGGACAGAAATCCATTGAATAAAAAGAAACCTTTGATAATTTGTCTGTATTTCCTCATATTAACGTGAAATCTTCAAAGAATATTCGGAAAAATTTTAATGAAATATATT
>NW_019739724.1:0-792 GCF_002891405.2 Cryptotermes secundus
AAAAGTGCCTTTCCATCTGAATGAGGTAGTAAAACAGGGCAGCATGTCCGCCACCAACTCTTGAAGTCGTCCAATTTAAGTTAGTGCTTAAATTGGAATATTAAGAGCAAGACTTTGTGTAAGCGGCTTATAAACAATTGACACTTATATCCCTGCGGCACGTAACAGTGGCGCCATAGTGTCGCTGTTACGTGAAGCAAATATATATACATATATTATGAGTAAAGGATGCCGCTTAGCGTCTGTAATGTTACACTTTGCAGCTGCAGTCTAGCGAGGTCTCAAGAATCGTTGAGAATATCGCTGGACCAGCGGCTTCGAAGATATAATTTGTAAGAAGGGTACTGGAGGGTTTAAATTTGTAATACCTGCCTCCCTTTTGAATGATTGAATCAGAAGCAATGATGGAAAATATCTGCGAGGGTGGGAGAATTAATGTCCCAAAACTCAACTATATAGTCCGAGCTTCTAGGGGAGTTCTCGTTCGGTCATTCCTTCGGATAGACGTGTTTCTGCATATAATATATTTAACAGTGAGTAACTGTAATGTGTGTCGGCGTAATATTATTACCCTTTGTCTCCTCATGATCCAAGATCNTTCCACAACTGCATTAACAGGTTGAAGTCGCCAACCAACATCAGAAACTAAAGGGCGTTAGAGCGGTAGCAGAAAGATGGCGCTCCAACCTGGGCACGACATCTTGGCAGATATGAGAAGTGAAGTGAAGTGAAGGATAAATTACACATACACATCTACATCAAGTCATCAAAGCAGTATTAACGTCACCGGAG
>NW_019739725.1:0-791 GCF_002891405.2 Cryptotermes secundus
ACTAGCAAGCTAGCAACGCAAAACTAGCAAGCAAGAAACGCTAAGCAAAAACGCAACGCAAGTCTAGCAAGCTAGCAACGCAAAGCTAGCAAACTAGCGACACAAACAAGCAAGAAAGCAACGTAATGATAGCAAGGTAGCAACGCAAAAATGGCAAGGTAGCAACGCAACCTGGAAGCAAGAGACCCAAACCTGGCAAGGTACCAAACCAAAGCTGGCAAGCTAGCAACGCATAACTAGCAAGCTAGCAGAGGAAACCTAGCAAGCTAGCAACGCAAAGTTAGCAAGCTAGCAACGCTAAAATGGCAAGCTAGCAACGCATATCTAGCAAGCTAGCAAGCTAGAAACGCAAAGCTAGCTTTCTAGAAACAAAGCTAGCATGCTAGCATTCTAGCAACGCCAAGCTAACAAGGTAGGAACGCAAACCTATCAAGGTGGCAACGCAATCTAGCACGTTAGAAACGCAAGGCTACCAAGCTAGCAACGCAAAGCTAGCAAGCAAGAAACGCAAAGCAAGCAAGAAACTCAAAATTAGCAAGCTAGCAAGGCAAAGCAAGCTAGATAGCGACTAAAAGTTAGCAAGCAAGCAAGGGAAAAATAGCAAGGTAGCAACGCAAAACTGACAAGCTAGAAACGCAATCTGGCAAGCTAGCAACAAATACCTCGCAAGGTAGCAACCCAAAGCTGGCAAGCTAGCAACGCATATCTAGCCAGTTAGCAACGCAAAGATAACAAGCTAGCAACGTAAAGATAGCAAGCTAGCAACGCCAAAGAAGCAAGCTAGAAAGAAA
>NW_019739726.1:0-411 GCF_002891405.2 Cryptotermes secundus
AGCTTCCTAGCTTTGCGTTGCAAACTTGCTATCATTGCGTTGCTAACTTCCCAGCTTTGTTTTCTAGCTTGAGAGCATTGCGTAGCTAGCTTGCCAGCTTTGCGTTGCTAGCTTCCTAGCTTTGCGTTGCAAACTTGCTATCATTGCGTTGCTAACTTCCCAGCTTTGTTTTCTAGCTTGCTAGCTTTTCGTTGCTATCTTGCTAGCTATGTTTTGCTAGCTTGCCAGCTATGTTTTGCTAGCTTGCCAGCTATGTTTTGCTAGCTTGCCAGCTATGTTTTGCTAGCTTTCCTTTGCTAGCTTGGTAGCTTGCTAGCTTTTCGTTGCTATCTTGCTGGCTTTGCGTTGATAGCTTGCCAGCATTTAGTTGCTAGCTTGCTAGATTTGCTTTGCTAGCTTCTCAGCTTTGCG
>NW_019739727.1:0-482 GCF_002891405.2 Cryptotermes secundus
CGCGAGTTCTGCGCGGCTTCGATGCTTGTCAAGACAATACAGAGTCCTTCCGCGTCCACTTGGTAGCGCCCTAACACCTTCCGTAAACAGCGCTTAGTCGAACCTACCATCCGTTCCCACCAGCCTTCCCACCAAGTCGCATGTGGTACAATAAATTTCCAACGTATTCCGTTCTGCGCAAGTGTTGGTGTGTTTTAGTGGCAGAAATGGATGTCCAGAGTTCGATCAATTCTCTATTTGCCGCGTGAAAAGTCTGAGCGTTGTCTGTGTAGATTGTGTGCGGCAGGCCACGTCTGCTTGTAAATTTCTGAAGAGCTAATAGGAATTTATCGGTTGTCATGTCCATTCAAATTTCCAGGTGTATGGCTCGTGTTGTCGCACAAGTGAAAAGTGTAATATAACACTTAATTGAGCCATCCTTTACCTTGACATAGAGTGGTTCCGCAAAATCAATACCGGCAACAGCGAATGGCTTAAGGGGT
>NW_019739728.1:0-2529 GCF_002891405.2 Cryptotermes secundus
GCAAGAGAGCAACGCAAATCAAGCAAGCTAGCAACTCAAAGGTTGAATATACATACCCAAAAATAGAAAGCAGCAACGCAAAAGTAGCAATTTGGAAACCCAAAGCTAGCAAGATAGAAACGCAAAGCTAGCAAAGCTAGCAAAGTTATCAACGCATATCTAGCAAGATAGCAAGCTAGCAACGGAAAGCTAGCAAGCTAGAAACGCAAAACTATCAAGCTAGCAACGCAAACCTGGCAAGCTTGCAACGCAAAGCTATCAATCGAGCGACGCAGAGCTAGCAAGCTATCAATCTGGCAACGGAGAGCTAGCTAGCTAGCAACGAAAATCTAGCAAGCTAGCAAAGCAAAGCCAACAATCTACCAACGCAAAGTTAGCATGGTAGCAGCGCAAATCTAACATGATAGCAACGCAAAACTATCAAGCTAGGAACCCATATGTAGCAATATAGAAATCTAGCAACGCAAAACAAGCTAGCTAGCAACGCAAAGCTAGATAGCTAGCAAAGCAAAGCAGCAAGGTAGCAACGCACACATAGAAAAGTGGCAACGAAAACCTAGCAAGTTAGCAACGCAAAGCTAGCAAGATAGCAAAGCAAAGCTAGCAAGCTAGCAACGCAATGCTAGCGACGCAAACCTATCAAGCAAGAAACTCAACGGAATCAAGCACGCTAGCAACGCAAAGCAAGCAAACTAGAAACGCAAAGTTATCAAGCTAGCAACGGAATGCTAGCAAGTTAGCAACGCAAAGCTAGCAAGCTAGCCACGCAAATCTAGCAAGCAGGCAACACAAACCTGGCAAGCTAGCAACGAAATTTGCAAGATAGCAACGCAAATTTGGCAAGCTAGCAACGCAAAGCTGGCAAGGTAACAAGCTAGAAAAAGAAAGCTAGCAGGCTACCAACGCAAAGCTAGCAAGCTAGCAACGCATAGCTAGCAAGCTAGCCACATAAAGCTAGGAAGCTTGCAACGCAAAGCTGGAAATCTAGCAACGAAAATCTAGATATCTGGAAAGCTAGCAAAGCAAAGTTAGCAAGCAAGCAACGACAAGCTAGCAACTCAAAGCTAATAATCTATCAACACAAAAGTAGCAAGCTAGCAAGCTGGAAACGCAAAGCTAGCAATCCAGCAACGGAAAGCTAGGAAGGTAACAGCGCAACCCTAGCAAGATAGCAACGCAAAGCTGCAAGCTACCAACGCAAACCTAGCAATCTAGCAAGTTAAAACGCAAAGCTAGCAATCTAGCATCGCAAAGCAACGCAATCCTAGCAAGTTATAAACTCAAAGCACGAAGCTAGCAACGCAAAATAGCAACGCATAAATAGCAAGCTAGCAAGCAAGAAACGCAAAGCAAATCAGCAACGCAAATCTATTAAGCTAGCAAAGCAAAGCTAGCAAAATGGCAACGCAAAGCTTGCTAGTTAGCAACGCAAAGCTACCAAGCTAGCAACGCCAAGCTAGCAAGGTAGCAACTCAAAGCTAGCAAGATAGGAACGCAAATCTAGGTTGCTAGAAACGCAAAGCTAGGAAAGATAGAAACGCAAATCTAGCAAGCTAGCAACTCAATGTTAGCAAGTTAGAAACACAAAGCTAGCAAGCTATCATCGGAAAGCTAGAAAAATAGCAAAGCAAAGTTAGAAAGCTAGATATGAAAAGGTAGCATGCTTGCAAATCAAAGCTAGCAAGCTAGCAACGCAAAGCTAGCAAAGCAAATCTAGTAAGCTAGCAACGCAAAGCTACCAAGCAAGAACAGCAAAGCAAGACAGTAAGAAAGCAAAGCATATCAAGCAAGCAAGCAAAATAAAGTTAGCAAACTAGCAAAGCAAAGCAAGCAAGCAAGCAAGCAAGCAACGCTTAGAAATCAAAGAAATAAGCAACGTAAAGCAAGCAAGGAGACAACGAAAGCAAGTAAATTAGCAAGCAAAGGAAAGAAAGCAAGTTACGCAAAATAAGAAAGCAAGCAAGCAAAGCAACGCAAGAAAGCAAGAAAGAAAGCAAGCAACGCAATCAAGCAAACAAGCAAACAACACAATGCAAGAAATCAACACAAAGCAAACAAGCAAGTAAAACAGCAAAGCAAGCTAGCAAGCTAATCAAAGCAAGCAAGAAAGCAAACGAAGCAAAGAAAACAAACAAGCAAGCAACGCAAAGCAAGCAAGGAACGCAAAGCAAGCAAGCAGGCAAGAAACACAAAGCAAGCAAAGCAAGCAAAGAACGAAAAGCAAGCAAGCAGACAAGCTGTCAAGCAGGCAACACAAAGAAGGCTAGCAACCTAAAACAAGCTAGCAACCAAAGCTAACAAGCTAGCAAACAAAACTAGCAAGATAGCAACGCAAATCTAACATGCTACCACACTAGGAACGCAAAGCTAGGAAGCTACAAACAAAATACTAGAAAGCTAGAAACGCATAGCTAGCAAGCTAGCAACGCAAATTTAGCAAGCTAGCAACGGAAAGCTAGCAAGCAAGCAACGCAAAGCAAGCAACATAGCAACGCAAAGTTAGCAAGCTAGCAAAGCTAGCAAGCTAGA
>NW_019739728.1:2730-2803 GCF_002891405.2 Cryptotermes secundus
GCAAAGAAAATCTAGAAAGATAGCTACACAAAACTAGCAAGCTTCCAACGCAAATCTAGCAAGCTAGTACACT
>NW_019739729.1:0-131 GCF_002891405.2 Cryptotermes secundus
ATTTTTCTTGGCATTATAATTAATCTAGTGTCATTATGCAGACTCTCAAATTTTGTAATTGTTTTTTAATACTTTTATGGAATTCTATGTACTCATGCTAACCTTTTAATTGGCCTCTGTAATGTTAAGTT
>NW_019739729.1:258-1618 GCF_002891405.2 Cryptotermes secundus
ATTATTATTATTATTATTATTATTAATTTCTATGTGTGTATGTATGTGTATTGTCCTTTCTCATCACATAATGGAATAACCATTCGAAATGTACTTATTTTATTTTTTTCGCCTGTTAAAGCTAACTTATTTTCTTTTGTTTTGTTTTCTTGGAATTGTTACTAATTTATTGATATTGTATAGACTGTCATATTTTTTATTTTGCTCTTTAATTTTTGTGTATTTCTATGTACTCGTGCTAACTTTGTAATTGGCCACTGTGCTGTTAAGTTTGCACACAAATAAACACGAATTGAATTGAATTGAATTGAATTATTATTAACTTTTATGTGTGTATGTATATGTATTGTCCTTTCTTATCACATAATGAAATAACCATTCGAAATGTACTTATTTTATTTTCTCACCTGTTAATGCTAACTTTAATTTTTCTTGGAATTATTATTAATTTAATGCCATTATATAGACTGTCTTATTTGTATTTTTTTTTAGTTATATCTGTATTTCTACGTACTCGTGCCAACTCTGTTATTGNGGCCTCTGTGCTGTTAAGTTTGCACATAAATAAACAGGAATTGAATTTAATTATTATTATTGGTGGTGGTGGTGGTGGTGGTTAAAGTCTTTTATCATCATCATTGTCGAGTTTCCCTTCTTTGCCTTCCATCCTTGTTTTTGTGTATGTGTTCTTTTTATCTTTCTTTTGTGCTTATTTAATAATTGGCCTTTGAGCTGTTGAGTAAATACCTAAATTAAGATTTGAATTGAATTGAAACGTTATTTACAATATCATTAATTATGTATGAATCTCTGATACTTAAGACTGTGTAGATACTTAGGGGCTGATGCTCGGGTGGAGGGGTGCCTGTCATTTCGAATAGACCATCCGTTTGCCCTCCACGTGCACGCGTGTACAGTTTTCCATTGTTGTCACCGAAGGCCAGCCTCTGGGGATACCATCAGTGACAGGCTCAAGCGGCGGACTGGCTCTGAGCCCACGGACCTGCAGGCTGGCCGTCCTGGTTTTGTTTAACTCATCGTGCGAAGAGTTCCTTTGGTTTAAACCTTCCTGAAATCGCGTCGAGTTTCCATTCTATAAACTGAAACTTTGCTAGTATGCTTTGCAATCTGTGCAAACAGTTACGGAAGAAATTATCAATACGTTACCATGGTTTTTTATTTTTTTTTTAATTCGCATTGTGGGGGTGGAGTCCATTTTTGTCCACTAGGCACGGCGGCCACTGATTGGCGTATTGTAGCCTGCCCCGGGCGATTTTGATGATGAAGAATTTGGTGGAGTGAAAATTGGCAGGGAAAACCGAAGTACTCGGAGAAAACTTGCACCAGCGCCACTTTGTCC
>NW_019739730.1:0-5585 GCF_002891405.2 Cryptotermes secundus
CTTATACACGGTGCCAAATCCCAGAAGACTGCTTTCTTCACAGATTTACTGTTATTATTTTGAAATGCATCATCTTTCACTAGTTTTTTTGCACAGAAATAGTTTTTGATCATAATAGATTCCAAAGACCATGGACGTCTATGTAATTAATTCTGTCAATGATGGCACATGGTTCAAGAGACATAAATACATAATCAGGCAGGAAAAAAGTCCTTGTTTTATGCAATGGTTTTTCACATGTACAGCAATAAGACACTGACAAGTTCCAATGGTTTCTGATACCATAATGTAGGGCTCATTATAAGCTGTATTCATTTTACGGCGACTTCTCTGTTACTTTCCACAAAGAGCCTGTACCATGAAGTCAGATTCACTAGTTTTTGATCCAAAGTATTAAAAAAATACAAATTTCCTGGAAAACTATTATAATAGCAGTGCAGGATAAACCAGAAATCTGTGTATACACACCCACATACCACCGAGCCCTGTTCTTGTATATTGTGTCTCTATATCACGCAGATGGAGTAAATGTTTCCTCAAACAGAACAAACTCAGCAGCAAGCCTTGTAGTCGAATGGTCTTCACCTTCACATAGTCCCACCTTGCCAGGACATCCCTGTGGAATAAGAATGAATCTTAAAGTGGAACAAGAAGTTCATTTTACAACTTATGATACTGAAAATACTTCAAGCTCTACAAAACATGGTATAAATTAATAATCATATAAGTTTGTGATCTATCTCTGCAAGAAATTTCTGCAAGTACAGATTTTTACTATGTAAAGCTTATTTGGTATAAACTTAAAGTTTCGTGGGAGAAATAACTCTTAACATTTTATGCACAAATAAATGTTTGCATAAATTTCATAGGAATGGTGAATAATGGTAGACTACATCTGTACAAAATTTTAGGAGCAGAGTCTGATAATTAAGGTTATATGAGGCAAAACATTAACTAAATGTGCCAGTTTCTTCTGGTTCAATCTGACAGTGTTATGAACTATTAATTGAAAATTTTGGCTGTAAATATAAAAAAGTGTTTCAGTATATTGACATCAAAATACACAATTTGAAAGACTGTACAAAACGATGATGATAAAAACATACTAGTTCTAACCTGTATGCATTGGTCCATGGATCATCAAATATTGCATCCATCAAGATGTTCTGCGGCTGTGACTTCACTTCTTGTAGTCTGAAAACAACCACTGCATCATTCAAAATTAATCCGTATTATTCAGAAGAGTTTCATACTGTTTGGTTGACAAGAACTAGTGATGACTTGGCATTATAAATATATAAATTCAACAAAAAGTTTTACAATTTATCTAATATATATGTTCTAAATTATTTTCTATTTAATAATAAAAATTACGAATTTGCTACTCATCCCTCCATCGACATGGGAATCCGAGTATTCTGAGTATCTTGTTCAGAGTGTTGCTTGTTTCAATCAACTCCCTTCTAACACTGTCACAGTCTGTTGATACATAATAAATAAAGAAATAACAACTCTATTTTTGCCACTTTGGCATTTTNGGTTGAGAAATTTTATTAGGGTGTTTTCTTCACTAGTCCTTTGTGACCCATTAATTCTAATCAGACTCTTGACCACCCCTTTAAAAGACCATAGCTGTGTGGCACAGATTCCATTTTAGGCCATTTTAATACAATGCAAACCCCTATTTAGAGACCAGCCATATCCCTGACCAAACCCCTTCTAAAAAACCATCTCAATGGGAATTCCAGCCCCTGACATCTGTAATCACCAGAGCTGTGAAGAAGAATGTAGACTCCATACCTGAGACTACCCCTCTGTCATGTGCCTACCGGATTAGGACTCCTGACCATGCAGGGCATGTTCCCAACTTCTCATTCCTACCTTAATCTCAAAGTGCCTGAACCTCTGTGTACAGTCTACATAGTCAATTATCCAAATTCTAGCCCATCCATCCCCTATTCAGAGACTGCCCCTATAAAAGACCACTTACGACCGGAATGATCGGTGGTCTTCTTCGAGATGCTCCACTGTACATTCTTTCCCTTTATATAAATATGGAGACAGAGCCAGCTTACAAAATACAAATTTCTTATACATACATGAAATACCTTCATGACAATAATGAACCAGTCACAGACCTATACAACTAAACAATTTGTAACACTTTTCACCACTGCAGATGGTTCTGAGCAGATATGGAATGCTGCATATGGTACTAGGGCCACATTAAACATAAATTAACTTTATTAAATGGACGATGAATGTTTAAACCTTTCCATTCCAATATCAGTTCAGCAGCTGTTCTCCGCTGTAAAAAGTAAAGTAAAGGCATCCCTGTAACAGGCCGTGGAGGCCCATAGGGTTGTGAGATGGTGAGGCTCCCACATTTTCTAGACAATCGGCTCATAAATGGTGGCAAGGTTGTCAGCCTTATGTGCCGGCCACCCTTTACTCCCAAGAATATTCCAAGAATATTCCTGGTACTCATTTCGGTTAGAGGCTGAGTCAGGACCAGGGTCATAGAACGGCTGGAAGGATTAGGTCAACTGAAAATAATCCAATGACCTCATCGGGACTTGAAACTGTGACCTTCCATCTTGTAGCATAGTGCCTCAAGTTCTCCACTGTAAACTGATGAATTAATCAATTCTAAAAATGTTCTGACAACTGTATATTACACTAGGGATTAATGAGTTTCTGGACTTTATCCATAATCTCACATTCTTGATGAACACAATAACCCAAAACTGGTTCTGTGTCCAGTTCATGAGAAATGCTGGGTCCAGTGATTGAGATTACCCATATCTGAAGGGCCCCATTGGGTAGGCACCTCCACACTACTTCACGTAAGGACAGAAACATATCCAGTTTCTAAAATATTACGTTATTTCAGAATAATAAATGAAGGGAGGAAGTACAAAAATTCAGTAATCCTGAGTGAAGAATGAATTCCAAAAGCACCACAGATGGTAAGTGAATAGAGAGAACTGCCACGGAGCTGGTACTGGGCACTCAAATGTTGACATAGGAGTGGAAGGTATTAGAGTGACTGGCTAATTCCCTGGAAACAGAAGAAGGAAGTTTACAGGGACGCAAGGATACAGCAAGATCTTTGGGGCAAATCATGGCACCTTTCCAATTCCATAACTCTTAGTGAACTCTACAAAACTCAATTCATACCAAATAATTCTAAGTGTGCCTATTCCCCTCAGAAATAAACTGAAGGATATTCTTAAAACAAATCTCACAGACCTAAATTGTGAGAATGTGGTCAAGGGCGAACTAACTGCACAAGTAACTAGTTAACTAATTCACTTACTTCTTACCATGCTCAACACAGCATGCGACTATATGCTACACTGACTCAACTGAATAAAGTCCTCAACCTCACATCATGTTTAAGATCCACCTTAATATTATCCTCCCACAAGTGTCTAGTATAAGATTCTGATTCTGATGATTGTGATGATGATAATGAATAATCAGATTCCAAAACAACACAAAGTTAGTAGCAAGATAGCTGCAGGCATATGTAAAATTTACAATGTGAAATAAAAATTATAATTACATTAGATATTTGGAATTTGATGTGTTTATCAAGCAATGCCTTACTGTGAATTAAACTCACGAAATTACCAGAAATTTTAGGATTTTTGCACAGAAAAACAATATAACATCAATTGCAGAATTTGACTTTCAAAATAATTACTTCTTTCTGTTCTGGGCTTGCTTTTGAGAGGGAAAATAACACAGCATTATGTGCCTTTTAACTCTATGACAATTGATGAGTCACTGAAGTCAGGGATATGATGTTCCAGTTGTTATCAACATCTGCTTAGAGCATGAAGAAACCTAATTCACCTACCAGTCACAAACCAGTAAAATATACAATGAGGTACTGATTTCCCATGATATTATTGAAGGTACACAAGCAAACATTCCCAAAGGATTAATAAGTACAAGCACATGGACCCTTCTGCTTGGCATTACAACAGTGGCAGTTGCTTACTGGATATAAGAATATGGTGTTGTGTGTTGTACAGCAGGTATCAGCTAGACTAGATAACCAGCCTTGAGCTCCACTGTGCATGCACACACGCACAACTCATTCCATCACAGCAAAGCCAGACCTTCTTTTCCTCCAAGAAGAGTATTTTAACAATTATGTACAGTTTAGTATTATGTTAGTAACTAATGGAAGTTCCTATTTTTAGAGCTCACGTCCCAACCAGCCAACTGTCAAGTTCCACAGGTTGAGAAACACAGTCACATGGCAGGAGCTTAAACAACAGCTTTCATGGCACACTTAACAGATAATGCAATTATATCCTGAGATAAACTAACTTCCTGCAAATAACGTATAATACATAGTGTGTTATTTTATAGATCACAATGACATCATCTGTTATTCAGGTTCTAATGTATGCCAAAAATATATTTAGATCAGCAAATAATTCATGCATTGAAACAAATTAGAGATTGGGTCAGCCATGCCACAGCTCAAGCAATTAGTTGCAAGCTCTCCCATTGCAGGGCCTAGGTTGAGTCCCAGATCAGGCCATCTGTGATTTGTGGGTGACAAAGTGGCACTGGGGCAGGTTTTCTCCAAGCACTTTGGTTTCCTTTGCCAATTCTTAATCCATCAAATGCTCCATACTCATTAATCAACTTATCACTGACATTATATAATCTTTATATTGACAGTGCCATAAATAATAAACTTTAATCAGCCAGCAAACTTATAAAATGAAGAAAGCAGTCTTCTGGGATGTGGCACCATGTATATTTGGTGTTAACCGATGTTTCAGAGGAACGTTTTGCCTCCATCTTCGGGGTAGCAGGAAAAATATAAGAAATCCGCAGGCGAAGAGACCTTCTACCCTGAAGATGGAGGCGATACATTCCTCTGAAACATCGGTTAACACCACATATACATGGTGCCACATCCCAGAAGACTGCTTTCTTCATTTTATAAGTTTGCTGGCTGATTAAAGTTTATTATTTATGGCACTGTCAATATAAAGATTATATAATGTCAGTGATAAGTTGATTAATGAGTATGGAGCATTTGATGGATTAAGAATTGGCAAAGGAAACCAAAGTGCTTGGAGAAAACCTGCCCCAGTGCCACTTTGTCACCCACAAATCACAGATGGCCTGATCTGGGACTCAACCTAGGCCCTGCAATGGGAGAGCTTGCAACTAATTGCTTGAGCTGTGGCATGGCTGACCCAATCTCTAATTTGTTTCAATGCATGAATTATTTGCTGATCTAAATATATTTTTGGCATACATTAGAACCTGAATAACAGATGATGTCATTGTGATCTATAAAATAACACACTATGTATTATACGTTATTTGCAGGAAGTTAGTTTATCTCAGGATATAATTGCATTATCTGTTAAGTGTGCCATGAAAGCTGTTGTTTAAGCTCCTGCCATGTGACTGTGTTTCTCAACCTGTGGAACTTGACAGTTGGCTGGTTGGGACGTGAGCTCTAAAAATAGGAACTTCCATTAGTTACTAACATAATACTAAACTATACATAATTGTAAAAATACTCTTCTTGGAGGAAAAGAAGG
>NW_019739730.1:6276-8244 GCF_002891405.2 Cryptotermes secundus
GAATTTGTAAGAACAGTCGGATTTGGTAGCAGAAACCTTGAGAGAATGACGTGGCACTGAGACACTTGGCAGTTCTTGAGGATTAGCAAAGTACCACCACGCACAATTTAGATATAAAGAGGTGGCTGGTTAGTGTGATTCTTTTAATGGCTCAAGACTGGCGGTGGCGTGTGTGAGGGTGTGCACGAGTTAACAACAGTTCATTGAAATGTACGGTAAACATACCGACGTGCCCAGACTCCGTGATTCTGCGTCGACGGCAGAGACAGCCCGTCACCGCGTCGCTTGCACACTATGCTCGAATCGTTTCAAACGTTCAAAAGACGTAACTGGAAGCATGGAGCACTTCGGCGGGAATGTCATGTATTCCTGTCTGTCTGTCGGCACCTATAGTGGGGTCCTTCCCCTCGTTGGAGAGGGGGTCCCGTTCAAACACGTTAAGTGTCCGAGAACAAACAACAATATGGTCGTATGTCCCGACGGGACCCGAAACCAAAAATGACTGTGCTGGCGAAAGCCATCAATAAATTAATACTCTGCTATGATCTGTCAGAAAAACATGACGGGTCAGGGAGAACTTTTACTTTGTTGACTGGTTTTAAGGCTCTGCGCTTCAGGGTGACCGGTGCACTGCTTGCTGCGAGGCGCATACGAATTTTCCCGATGAATTATCATGTCTGGAGGCCGATAACGGCCAGAAAGAAGTTTCAATTCGCAGATCACAGGAGAAATTAATTGTTTCGTTAAAAAACACAGGTACAACAATACTTCTTGCACTTAGAGCACACCAAACACCAAATTTCATAGGATGGAGTGAGATTTCATGGGTTAAATGTGGATTGTGTAAACTCCAGCAGCTATAATTTTGCATATTTACGTGTCCCTGCAAGTGAAACCACGCGCTTAATCAGAAAAGAATGTCACTCGCAGATCGATCTCACCTTCGACGACAGAACGCCACTCGCAGATCGATATCACCTTCGACGACAGACTGTGGAAACCAACTGCAAAAATGGATCCTACTAGCTGGATCGCTCGGCTGCAAGGCGCCCGTTACTGTTGCTTTATAGGGTCTAAACTTGAGCAGTTGTGTTGCCCCAGTCATTTAGCCTCCTGTCCGATGGCCACTGGGTGTAAAGCGGCAGGGGTATGTAGCTGACCACTCCCATTTAGAGCCATAAGTTAGGAATGCATGGCGCTATACTTCCGAACCCCCGTAGATCGCATGGCGTGTTACTTAAGCACAGGGATGACTTTACCTTCACAGTGAGTCATGCTGCTGTTGCTTTTGTTTTATATACTCGTAGTTCCTTGTTCGCTTTGCTGATGAAATTTTGTGATAGAAGTAGTTGAATAACCAAAGCCGTAAATCCGAAGTCATAGAAACAGGTTTATACTCTTCCGCAAAGAGTCGATTCTTACTGACGTAATTTCCTTCTCTAGCAACAGCTTCATAACTTGTACCCTTCTCCAAGTATAATTAGAATGATCAAGTCAAGGAGGATGAGGTGGGCAGGGCATGTAGCATGAATGTGGGAGAGGAGAAATGCGTATAGGATATTGGTGGGAAAGCTGGAAGGAAGGAGACCACTGGGAAGACCAAGGCGTAGGTGGGTGGACAATATTAAAATGGATATCAGAAAGATGGGATGGTGTGGATTGGATTGATCTGGCTCAGGAATTGACCGCCAGAGGGCTGTTGCTACAACGGTAATGAACCTTCGGGTGTCATGAAATGCTGAGAAGTTCGTGACTAGCTGCACAATTGGCAGCTTCACAAGAAGGGCTCAGCTCCATGAGTGAGTGAGAGAGAGAGTAAGTAAGAGCATACATGACTGCATTACGCGCTTTTACCCAACGGAAACATAGAATCCACTGTTACTTCCTATGTCTGTTCTAGTTCATTCAATTATTCATTATGATTTTTAAAAATATTTTTCATCAAAGTTCATGATAATTGACGGCACA
>NW_019739731.1:0-383 GCF_002891405.2 Cryptotermes secundus
AGCTGTCAAGCTAGCAACACAAAGCTAGCAACTTAGCAACTCAAACCTAGCAAGGTAACAACACAAAGCTCCCAAGCTATCAACGCCAAACTAGCAACATAGGAAAGCAAAGCTAGCAAGCTAGCAACGCATATCTATCAATCTAGCAAGTTAGCAAAAAAGCTAGCAAGCATAGCAACTCAAAGCTGGCAAGCTAGCAACGCATATCTAGCAAGGTAGCAACACAAAGTTACCAAGATAGCAACGCAGAGCTAGAATGCTACAAAAAAGCTAGCAAGCTATAAACACCAAGCTAACATGCTATCAACTGAAAGCTAGCAAGCTAGCAATGGAAAACTAGCAAGGTAGCAACGCAAAGCTAGCAAGGTAGGCACGAAATTCTA
>NW_019739732.1:0-3555 GCF_002891405.2 Cryptotermes secundus
TATGCAGAATGTCATGTAAACAACAAATTCTATAACAGAACTAGACGGTGAAACACCACTGAAAACTGTAGCACTGGACCCAGAGCAACCACCTGCCATCTCATAACTTGTTTCCCGAAGATCCTTATTAGTATTGTCACCTCATCTTATAGATCTCCCTAGTTACTGATTTTTGAGGTTTCCCACCAAAATTACGTATATCTCTGGTATCCCATCAAAACTACAAGCCCAGCCCATCATAAGCATCTTCACTTCATTACTCTAACAGAAACAAGTGACAAATAAATTCAGTTCTATGCTTACCTGTACCCACTTACAAGGCCGTTCAAATATGACCGGGACCGATTTTTTTTTAAAAAACCATAATTGCCAAACACTTACTTGCACATGTCAGTCTTCAACATACTCCCCTCCGGAGTCAACACATTCTTTCCAACATTCTGGAAGCATTCCTAATGCCCTTTTCAAAAAAGTTTTGTGGTTGGCAGCGTATCCACTCCTGAACAGTCTGGATGATGGCATCGTTGTCCACAAACCGCATGCCTTGCAAGTCTGATTTGAGCCTTCCGAACACGTATAAATCACTTGGTGCCAAACCGGGACTGTATGGTGGATGTGTCAGAAGGTTCCATTTCAATTTCCAGAGGGTTTTCATTGTTGTTTTGGCCATATGGGGGCATGCATTGTCTTTGAAGGAAGGCTCCACGCTTTCCACCTGTCCGCTTGGATCTTTTCCTTCACGTCTGTTGCAAGGAGGTCTGAGTAATAAGCTGCATTGACTGTTCTGACATCTATCATAAAGTCTTCATTGATAACACCCTGCCAGGCCCAGAAGAACGTTGCCATCACCGTTCCTGCTGAACGGCTCCTGTGCGCTCTTCGGTTTGGGAGAACTGGTATGCCGCCACTCGCGTGATGATTGCTGGGACTCGGGAATGAAGTAGTGAACCCGCGTTTCATCGGTGGTCACTATAGACTTCAAAAATGCATCGCCTTCATCTTCAAACTGCTGTAGGAGACGACTGGCAACTTGCATGCGCACCATTTTGTTCACGTCCGTCAAAATGCGTGGTACCCACCGTGCATTCACCTTGCGATAGTGCAGGTGGTATTTCACGATGTCTTCTACACTACCAACACTGATGGACAGCATTACTCCAAGTTCCTTGATAGTGATGCGCCTATTCTCACGGATAAGCACGTCTGCACGATCAATGTTTGGCTCGGTGATGGATGTTCACGGCCAACAATCATGCGGTTCATTTTCCACGCGCTCTCTGCCCTCTCTGAAGCACTCTTACCACTCAAACACACGGGTCCATGAGAGACACTCTTCCCCATACTGTTGTTGGAGTCTGTGGTGAATTTCAGCGGACGGGATGTTTTCTTCGAGGAATGTGATCACAATGCGTTGTTCCATGCTCAGCGGTACCTTCTGTTTGCTCATCACTCTTGCAACTCCCAGACAGGACTGAACAGGTTCTAACCCGAACAGGAGGGAGGGTGTAGGTTGTGGCTTCACTCTCTCAAGGTCACACAGCTGCTGCATAGTGCAGCTTGTTTACACATAAATCAGTCCCGGTCATATTTGAACCACCTTGTACATCCAAATATCCTCCTGAGCATTTGCAATTACAGATTGCTGTGTCATTCCTCTTAAGTTAAACCCCTATATATCACTAGTAACACATTTTGGTCACACATTGTATATCTTATCACTCAAGAATTATTTACAGCATCCATATGACATAACCCATCAATGAGCAACCAGCAATCAACCAAGGAACATCTCTCTAAACTGGCTAGTAATATTTACAAACATTTTGCACATTACATCTCAGCAAAGATAATGGATTCTGTATACCAGACATATTAGGCATATGAATAATTTACTTATTTTCAAACAAGACAGCTTGAAGATTGCTTTCTTCTAGAATGTGATGCCATTTAGTCTGGTAGACAGCTACCTGGATTTTGGATAAATGTATAGCCTCAATCTTCTGGGCAGAAAAGTGGATGTTGCAAAGAGTAGCCTCCAAAGTGAGGTTTACTGTACAAGATTTTAGGTTCTTGCACCAGTGATTATGAAGATGTGACTCTGGGACAGCATCACATTCAAAGAGACAGTAACTGAATAACTCAGGTTACACTGACCAGTGTTCACCCTTCCTTAGTAAATGTTAGCCTTTCCATTGTTCCTAAATAATGAAAACTTGAGGTTATGTTTTAAATATGAACATCTTATGTCAGTAGGGAAGGGGAGAAACTTGTTAACCTACGTCCTCCACAGGCTAGAATTTCACCCTGCAATCTTCATAGTCACCACTAGAGAAAACCTCAAACCACACAAGATACTGCTCCTGCATAACTTTGCGGCAGTCTAGAATGTTTGTTTACAAATGTAAAGTAAAGGTATCACTGTAACAGGCCATGGAGGCCCATAGGGTTGTGAGATGTTGAGGTTCCCACATTTTCTAGACAGTCGGCTCATAGATGGCAGCAAGGTTGTCAGCCCTATGTGTCAGCTGCCCTTTGCTCCCAAGAATATTCCTGGAACTCATTTCTGTTAGAGGCTGAGTCGACCCCAGGGCCATAGTGTGACTGGAAGGACTGGCTAAATTGAAAAATCCAACGGCCTCATCGGAACTTGAACCCACAACCTTCCGGCTTTAACACAGTGTCTCAACCAACTACACTACCTCATGTCTGTTTGTCTAATTACAGCAGTTACTACACAAATTAAAAAGCCAAGGAATGACTTTACAAACTGGTAATCATGGCTATAAACCAGCTCAGTAAGAATCTACAGAGCATCCACCTCATGGAAACACAATTCATACTTAATGTGTGCTTACCATAACACACATAAACTTAACATAATGTGTGATCTGAAAGAAATATATAAAAGTATGTCCAAGCTGCAATATCACTTTACTTCAGTTCAGTACCATAATTTTATATATCCCACTGATGTAACTATATTAAAATATAATGTAACCAAAATCCAACAATGCAGATCTTCCTCAATGTAATCTAAATGGATATCAAATATACTTAACTCTTCACACTGGTATTATTTATGATCTGCTGACCAAGAAAAGTTGGTAATTTCAAAGTAAATAAATAAAACAAGACAAATAATTAATCTGTGAGATTGACAATACTATAAGAAAGCTATGGAAAGTAACAAACCATGATGCAGTTATGTTTCCCAACCGCCCAAAGGTTAACTTTCTTGTCATCACCGCCTGTTACTAATACACGGCCTGATTTGTNTCAATTCCAACTCTTACTCTACAAATTCATATTAAATTCTATCCCTTTGGTCCCTTCAGCCTATGCAGCTTTGGCTATCTCATCTTGCTGTTCCCTAAAGATCCAGATACAGGCTGGGAAACAACCATTGGATATAGAATGAGTCTCAGATCAAAAAACAAACATTCCATTCCCACAGGAACAAGTCAAGGCATTCATAATATAAAACAAAAATAAAAAAGAACATATCAGCCGTATATACAACAAAACTCCCCCAGTATGGAACTCATTACTCATCTA
>NW_019739733.1:0-534 GCF_002891405.2 Cryptotermes secundus
CGGGTTCCGTAAAATGCTGGGAAATTCTTGAGCAGCTGCAGAATTCACGGCTCCTCCAGAAAGGCTCAGCTCAGTGAGTGAGTGAGTGAGTGAGTGAGTGGGGTGGGACTAAGCCCCTTGTACTGCGGCCACTTCGGGCCTATTGTACCAGCCCCAGATGATAGGTGAGGGTGATTGTGGAGCAATTGGTGGAATGAAGATTGGCAGGGGAAACCGAAGTACTCGGAGAACGTGCCCCAGCGCCACTTTGTCCACCACAAATCCCACTTGACCAGACCCTGGATCGAACCCGGGCCGCTGTGGGAAGCCAACGACTAACCGCTTGAGCTATGGCGCGGCGAAGTCCATGAAGTTACCCAAACGACTTCAACTGAAAACGTGTGACCTCTCGTATCATCCGATCAGCCACAGATGGCGCATGCGCAATGCAAGAAAGCGGCTCTCCCTTCCACGTCGATTCCGGTATGAATATAAAAATAAATCTGTGCCCTGTAGTCCGCAAGCGAACTATACCGACCAGCGACCGCTGCTTGT
>NW_019739734.1:0-233 GCF_002891405.2 Cryptotermes secundus
AGGTAGATAGCATCGCAATGCTAAAAGCAAGAAATTCAAATCAAGTAAACAAGCAACGCAAATCAAGCAAGCACGCAAGGAACCCAAAGCTAGCAAGAGAGAAACGCAAATCTAGCAAGCTAACAACGCAAAGCTAGCAAGATAGAAACGGAAAGCTAGCAAGATGGCAACGCAAAGATAGCAAGCTTGCAAAGCAAAGCTAGCAAGGTAACAACGCAAAGCTAGCAAACTAG
>NW_019739734.1:290-515 GCF_002891405.2 Cryptotermes secundus
CGGGCAACAACGGAAAGCTAGCAAGCTAGCAACGAAAACTAGCAAACTAGCAACACAAACCTAGCAAGCTAGGAACGCAAAGCTAGCAAGCTAGCAAAGCAAAGCTAGCAATCTAGCAAAGCAAAACTAGCAAGATAGCAACGCAAAGGTAGCAAGGTAACAACGCAAATCTAGCAAGATAGCAACGGAAAAATAGCAAGTCAGCAACGTAAAAATTGCAAGATT
>NW_019739735.1:0-873 GCF_002891405.2 Cryptotermes secundus
TTCATCAAGCTGGAGTGAAAAATATTCGCACGATTGCAAATCCTGGTGTATTTGAGATTCCATATTATCAGAAATCTGTTCCACTCGTCTAGCAACAGTTTGGTGAGACAACTGAAGTCTTTTGATGGAAGACATAAGTGCAGATTTATCTTTGTGACCATCGAACAGAGACTCGCCGGCACTGCTCATAGCTTCTTTAACTATTTCCCCATCACTGAAAGGTTTTTTCCTTTTAGCTAACACATGACAGATTTTATAAGAAGCTATTGTTACGTTACTACTTTGCTGGATAGGCTTTGTAAATACACATTGTTGCAAGGTTAATTTAGATTTTAGGTCTTTCACCTTTTGTTCTCTTAGTTCAGATTTCACAGGAAATTCATTGTTGAAGTTTTTGTGATTAGTAAAAAAATGTCGCTCTACATTACCTTTTTTAGGAACAGACACGCTACTATTACACAGTAAACACACAGGTTTTCCTCTGTATTCAATAAAACAATACTGCTCCTCCCATTCACTGTTAAAACTATAACTTCTATGTCTTTTAGCCGTATCAAGAATAGCTATATAAAATAGTACTGCTTATTTACTCTGTAATTTGAAGCACAATAACTAAAATACACTGATAACTGTGTAACTACTTGAATGTACTACTTGTCACTACACGAAGACACATAACAACTGAACTATGGTCGTCACAAACTCGCAAGTGATACTGAATGTTTGGCTGAAGAAAGCGAACTTGGAAATATAGCTACTACCAATTTCCATTAGTGTATGACCCTCTTAATAACTTCTTACTGTTTGCGGCATCGCTTTGTTGGGATCAAAGTAACTTTGATTCATATTGCCGATGAGTTTAGAAATTGGGGA
>NW_019739736.1:0-883 GCF_002891405.2 Cryptotermes secundus
AACGCAAATCTTGCAAGTTAGCAAGCTAGAAACTCAATGCTATCAAGCTAGCAACGCAAAATTAGCAAGGTGTCAACGAAAATCAAGCAAGTTAGCAACGCAAGTCTAGCAAGCTACAAAGCTAGCAACCCAAAAGTAGCAAGCTAGCAACGCAAAGTTTGGAAGTTAGCAACGCAAAGCTACAAACTAGCAACGCAAAGATAGCAAGCTAGCAACGCAAATTTATCAAGCTAGATCGCAAAGCTAGCAAGCTGGCAACGCAAAGCTAGCAAGCTAGCAACGCAAAGTTATCAAGTTAGGAACGCAAAGCTGGCAAGCAAGATACGCAAAGCCAGCAAGCAAGAATGATACGCAAATCTATCAAGAGAACAACGCAAACCTAGCAAGCTAGCAACGCAAAGGTATCAAGCTAGCAACTCAAAGCTAGCAAGCTAGAAACACAAAGCTATCCAGGTAGCAACGCAAAGCAGGCAAGCTAACAACGGTAATCTAGCAAGATAGTAACGCAAAGCTGACTAGCTAACAACGCTAAGCTTTCAAGCTAGCAACGCAAAATCTGGCAAGCTAGGAACGTAATAATAGCAAGCTAAAAACGCATATCTATCACCATAGCAAACTAGCAACGGAAAGCTAGGAATCTATCGAAGCAAAAGGAGCAACCTAGCAACGCAAAGCTAGGAAGCTAGCAACGAAACTAACAAGCAATAAAACGCAATGCAAGCAAGAAAAGAAAGCAAAGTTTGCGAACCAGCTACTCAAAGAGAGCAAGCTAGCAACGGAAAGCTAGCAAGGTAGCAACAAAAATCTAGCAAGATAGCAACACAAAGCTAGCATGCTATCAACGCAAATTTAGCATGCCAGCAAGCTAGCAACGCAAAGATAT
>NW_019739737.1:0-1685 GCF_002891405.2 Cryptotermes secundus
TTCATGGAGGTAGGCCAAGACCCAAATTGGGGCCGTAGCGCCAAAGAAAAGAAACTGATACAAGTATCTATATTACATTGACCACTTCTGTCACGGACAAGTAAATGAACCTGTAAATTCAGAAACCTTTATATGAATTATGTGATGCCAGATCAATGATCGCCGATTACAGCGGCCGCGCGGTCTAAGGCATGAACTGCCTTCGCTCTCTCGAACACTGGGATCGTGGCTTCGAATCCTACTCAAGGCATGGATATCTGTGTTTGTGCTGACGTGTTTGTAAGTAGTGTTCTTGCGACGGGCTGATCCCCCGTCCAAGGAGTCCTATCAATTGTCTTAAGATTAAGAACCGAAGTGAAACAAAACGTTTCACGGATACACTATGCCTCAAAATGAGAGCAACAGGAAAGAGAGATAGATCAATGATCGTTAAAATGTGTAGAGTGTACATTGCAAGTGATCATTGATTCCTACCACTTCCATGTTTTCTTAGTTATTCTTTTATGTCACTTGAAATCAGTTGAATATTTAGACGTACTAATTAGTTAACTTTAAAAAGATATGTTGGCTCAAGGACACCAATCCCAGGAATTATGTCGGTCTTCACTGCTATCTCTTTCAGAGGAAGTCATATGGACTTTCTGGAAGTCATGTTGAGATATTTTATCGATTTTTATTCGCATCTTCGAATATTTCAGTATATTTAATGACTTAAATACACCTAAACTACGTGGCTTTGGCGTATTAATATTATTGTTACATAATATAGTACTCGAAAGTAGCAAGGTCCTTCAGAATCTTACAGTCTCTCATCTACTGAAGGAAGTTTAATCCTTTAATGAAAATCAGCAGTTCATTATACAGGGTGTTTCAAAAAGAGCTTTACAACTTTGAAAGGTTATATAAATTTAACAGAGCGACATACACAACGTTTTGAACTGTCATAATGTAGCAAAAAACACAGAGTTTCATGCACGTGGTACTGTAGTACCCAATACCGCCACCGCGAGCGCTTCCGCAGTTCAAATCAAGATGGCTACTTTCACAGGTGCAGAGCGTGCTCGTTGTGTGTTTTGATTCGAAGAAACGAAGTCTGCTACACAAATTCAAAGGAAATTTCGCACTCAGTGTCGCAAGGAACCTCCCAGTAGGCTTACAATTTACTCTTGGCACAAGAATTTTGTTCAGACCGGATGTTCTGGGCGCCATACCAAGCCACCCGTTCGGCCACGTGTTTCTGACGGTACAGTGGAACACATTGGGGAGAGTTTCGTTCGAAGTCCACGAAAGTCAACGAGACGTGCGTCTCGGGAAACTGGTATTCCAAATGTTACTGTGTGGCGAGTGTTACGAAAATGTTTACACTTAAAAGCGTTCGAACTATCCATCGTTCAACACCTTACGGATGCAGATAAGGTGGTTCGTAACGAATTATGTATCCAAATGTTTAATCGGATACAAGACGATGAGAAGTTTCTGGACTCCGTAATTTCCAGTAATGAGAGCACGTTTCATGTCAGCGGATGTCACTGTCATGTCACTGCAGGATCTGGGGCAGCGAAAATCCACGTGTCACCGTGGAACATGTTCGTGATAGCCCAAAGGTGAACGTGTTTTGCGCCCTCAGCAAAGGAAGAGTTTACGGCCCCTTCTTCTTCATGGAGACGACCATTACCGGTATCGTA
>NW_019739738.1:0-452 GCF_002891405.2 Cryptotermes secundus
TAGGCACCACTGTTGTCTGGTGCCGTGCTGCTAGTAACGCTGTCCAGAGTTGTTTACTGATGCCTAGCAATCGCGGTATCCCTTGGTGACGTCACCGCTGTTGACTCGCATTGCATACCTACCAGGATGCTGGGACTCGGCTCTGCTCAGCGTGTCACCGCTGGCGGGGGGAGGGGAGGGAGGATGTTGACCTGCCTATTACCATTGTGCAACACGTCACAATATCCATCACAACACAAGTATTGCCTGTACTGTAGGGAATGTAAACAATAACTCGTTGTTTACATTCCCTACAGTACTTTGTGAGATGAGGCACTGACTAATATTATAATTTACTTTACTACATCTACATTACAAGCCTCATATACAATTTACATACGCATAAGTATGAATATTCCAACTTGTCTGTGTGAACGAAACAAAAATAAATCACAAACCAACGACTGACACGT
>NW_019739739.1:0-400 GCF_002891405.2 Cryptotermes secundus
CATTTCAATTTTGGATCCTCTGGTAAATGGGACTACAGGAAGTTCAGACAAAATACAGTCATCGGCTATAACTTCACTACCAAAGAACATTTTAGACATGGCAGAAAAATAATAAGGCAACAGAAAAATACATTTGAATAATTGTATGTGGGTGTGTATGTGTGTATCAAGGAGGATGAGGTGGGCAGGTCATGTAGCACAAATTGAAGAGACGAGGAATGCATACAGGATACTGGTGGGAAAGCCAGAAGGAAAGAGACCACAGGGAAAACCAAGGTGTTGGTGGGTGGACAGTATTAGAATGAATCTTAGAGAGAGAGGATGGGATGGTATGGATTGGATAGATCTCGCTCGAGATAGGGACCGGTGGAAGGCTCTTGTGAACACAGTAATTAACCTT
>NW_019739740.1:0-551 GCF_002891405.2 Cryptotermes secundus
CCCTTCCTACTAATGTGCAACAATAACCTTCAGAAGTATGGACTCACAGTACCCTCCACCGACCACTCGTTACCACAGCATATGCGGATGACGTCACTGTCTTCATCACCCAAAACGAAGGTTTTCCACAACTACTAAATACTTTCATGACCTATGGAGCCCTATCAGGTGCCACACTCAACGTACAGAAGTCAACAGGATTATTCGCAGGGAACTGGAGAGCACGCACAGACAACCCCTTAGAATTCCAATGGAGTACGCAAGGAGGGAAGTTCCTTGGAATCTACCTTGGAAACACAGCAGCATGGCAACAGCAAAACTGGACTGAATTGGAAACCAAAACCAGAACGATACTTCATCAATGGACGAAAATCTCAGCTACTACGTCCTTCCAAGACCGGAAGCGCACACTCAACCAAATAGTCAGCGCCAAGCTCACTCATGTGTTCACAATACTACAACCCACCAGCGAATTCCTCAGTACAATAGATAAATTAATAGTACATTTCATATGGCAAGGACAGCATCTAAAGCACCCAAACTTCGTCTAT
>NW_019739741.1:0-2065 GCF_002891405.2 Cryptotermes secundus
GTACACAGAGCTTCAGGCTGGTTTCTTACTTGCATTATTCTTCGGTCCTGAAGTAGGAGACGATGTGATCCTCCAAAACATCGATTGACACGATACTATCCCAGAATATAGAACTCTTCAAGTGATACGAGTACATGTACCACTGTACTGAAAATATAAGGCGCTTGAAATTCATGTGAATTAGATTAAAAATTAAGACGAAACACTAGGTTTCCATTTCAAAGAGAAACCTGTTAACGCCGTTTAGGGAAACAAACACTGTTTATTGCGACAATCACACAAAACACAGAAATACACTGTTATTAAAATTCGGTTTTTTTTAATGTCAAAGCAGGCGATACATAGAGCTATGATTGTGCTGTAAAAGGTTAATATGTTTGTGTGTGTAATAAGGTAATATTAATGCCATCGAACAGGCTAGTAGAGGAGAAATAATGGTTCAGACTTATATTCTGTGGATTTTCGATTCGAGTATCGAACGGGACAGCAGCCACTCTGACCGAAAAAATTTTCGTGGTTTTCCGTAGCCCCTCTAAGCAAATTGTAGCATGGTACCACGGTTATGGCACGCCTGCTTCTTTCAAAATCTATTACCTTTAATGATTTCATCAGTCATTGGATGCCATATGGTTGTAAGCGTTCGCTATAATTGGGATTATATACAGCGTGTTAATTAAGGGCAATTAAATACAAACTATAAGTTAGAAATAAGGATTTAAGCAGTTAGTCACATTTTTACATTCAGGAAATGACATAAGGGAGTCGTTCTCAAACTTCTGAAGTTTGCGGACGCAAGCCCGCGTCACGGCGTCATGGTCACAAATTGTGCATTGTTAGATTTAATACAAGTTCTATCTATTATCTGTCTGTCTATCTATTCATCTACAGTCCTTTGGTTGGACTCTGACCGCTTTTTTCAGTTTCTTAATCCTATACACAGTCGGTAGGTCTCCTTGGACAGGGGATAAGAGTGTCGCAAGGCCGCTACCTACACATATAACACGAACATGGAATAAACGCATACAGACATCCATGCCTTGAGTGGGATTCGAGCTCACGACCCCAGCGTTCGAGCGAGCGAAGAGAGTTCTTGCCTCAGACCGCGCGGTCACTGTGATCGGCTTTATACGTACAAGTTCATTTGGTAAAAATAAATTAAGTTACCGGAAAACTCGAGTGATGCAGGAATAAACATAGTGAGTGTATAAGAAGTCGTCAGTTTAGCAAGCGAAGTAACTACTTTGGCATTAAGCGCAAATCTTGTGTGAAACTGAAATGGTATTCATGCAAAGTTGTTAGCCTAAGTTTCTTCCTGTCTTGCCGGAGCGAGGCCCAATACGATCCGAGATTTTTGTGAATGAGGTCTCCAAAGTAGCGAGCTTCTTCGAGACCAAACTTCCAAGAGGAAGCTCCTCCCTGAAACAGGCCTTATTGGTCCATTTCCAAATCTGGGAGTTCACAAGAAATTTACATTTCCCAATAATATAATTTTGTTGAGCGATTTTTGCCCTTGAAGTTCCAACGGCATTTTCGACAGGGCCATGATGGATCATCAGCTTGGCGTGGGTCTCTGGCCAGCCCATTTTTTTTACAGCCCCAGATTCGATATTTTTTGTTTCTATTATTATTCTTCTGACACTACTTTCCGATACACCTGTTGCCTTTGCTACTTCCACTCCTGTGTTCTTCACTGTAATTGTTGGCCCAGCCTCTTTCATATACTTATATACATTACTAACAATTTCTCTTGATTGTGAATGGAACACTTTTCCACTCAATTTACTTCGTGTAGGTGGCATGTTAAAGGAGATAGAAAAAATGTACAAATATAAATAAACAACAAAGAAAATCAACGAATAAAAGTAAACAATAAAATAAAATATTAATACAGTAAATAGAGAATAATACACTCAAATACAACTCCAAGAGTCAAAACTTTTTAACGTGACTGTGCAAGGAAGAATGCTCTTTAACTGAACTTGAGACGTCTGCTCGCACTGAAAACAAACGAATGACTAATCACAACACCCCTCAACTTTCACGAAAGAACCTGCCCATCCACTGC
>NW_019739741.1:2314-3749 GCF_002891405.2 Cryptotermes secundus
AAGTATATAGTACACAGAGCTTCAGGCTGGTTTCTTACTTGCATTATTCTTCGGCCCTGAAGTAGGAGACGACGTGCTCCTCCGAAACATCGATTGACACGATACTATCCCAGAATATAGAACTCTTCAAGTGGTTCGAGTACATGTACCACTGTACTGAAAATATAAGGCGCTTGAAATTCATGTGAATTAGATTAAAAATTAAGACGAAACACTAGGTTTCCATTTCAAAGAGAAACCTGTTAACGCCGTTTAGGGAAACAAACACTGTTTATTGCGACAATCACACAAAACACAGAAATACACTGTTATTAAAATTCGGTTTTTTTTAATGTCAAAGCAGGCGATACATAGAGCTATGATTGTGCTGTAAAAGGTTAATATGTTTGTGTGTGTAATAAGGTAATGTTAATGCCATCGAACAGGCTAGTAGAGGAGAAATAATGGTTCAGACTTATATTCTGTGGATTTTCGATTCGAGTATCGAACGGGACAGCAGCCACTCTGACCGAAAAAATTTTCGTGGTTTTCCGTAGCCCCTCTAAGCAAATTGTAGCATGGTACCACGGTTATGGCACGCCTGCTTCTTTCAAAATCTATTACCTTTAATGATTTCATCAGTCATTGGATGCCATATGGTTGTAAGCGTTCGCTATAATTGGGATTATATACAGCGTGTTAATTAAGGGCAATTAAATACAAACTATAAGTTAGAAATAAGGATTTAAGCAGTTAGTCACATTTTTACATTCAGGAAATGACATAAGGGAGTCGTTCTCAAACTTCTGAAGTTTGCGGACGCAAGCCCGCGTCACGGCGTCATGGTCACAAATTGTGCATTGTTAGATTTAATACAAGTTCTATCTATTATCTGTCTGTCTATCTATTCATCTACAGTCCTTTGGTTGGACTCTGGCCGCTTATTTCAGTTTCTTAATCCTATACACAGTCGGTAGGTCTCCTTGGACAGGGGATAAGAGTGTCGCAAGGCCGCTACCTACACATATAACACGAACATGGAATAAACGCATACAGACATCCATGCCTTGAGTGGGATTCGAGCTCACGACCCCAGCGTTCGAGCGAGCGAAGAGAGTTCTTGCCTCAGACCGCGCGGTCACTGTGATCGGCTTTATACGTACAAGTTCATTTGGTAAAAATAAATTAAGTTACCGGAAAACTCGAGTGATGCAGGAATAAACATAGTGAGTGTATAAGAAGTCGTCAGTTTAGCAAGCGAAGTAACTACTTTGGCATTAAGCGCAAATCTTGTGTGAAACTGAAATGGTATTCATGCAAAGTTGTTAGCCTAAGTTTCTTCCTGTCTTGCCGGAGCGAGGCCCAATACGATCCGAGATTTTTGTGAATGAGGTCTCCAAAGTAGCGAGCTTCTTCGAGACCAAACTTCCAAGAGGAAGCTCCTCCCTGAAACAGG
>NW_019739741.1:4000-5250 GCF_002891405.2 Cryptotermes secundus
AAAACTTTTTAACTTGACTGTGCAAGGAAGAATGCTCTTAACTGAACTTGAGAAGTCTGCTCGCACTGAAAACAAACGAATGACTAATCATAACACCCCTCAACTTTCACGAATGGACCCGCCCATCCACTACGCAGCTTTTCCTGGACTGTCACTTCTAAATACCCGGGCTGTAAAGTTATAGCTTGCATCAGCTGTCAAATCTCAGATTGCCAAAGGCATGCCTCTGTAGCTGGACCAGCTAAATTTCCAAGAAGCGTATCAAATGCTACATCCTGTCTTCACAACAAGAATGAGCCTATGTCACTTTCTGAATATAGAAAGATGACTAGCTGCTTACTCCTTATAACTTATAGCTTGTGCTTATTTGCTCGTAATTAACATAATTTATAGTAACCTTAATTCTAGTGAACGGTTACATAGTCTAGTTACTGTAAGTGTAGGTAAATAATCTATTAACGAAATTAATGCCAGTCGCGAACAAAATATGTGGGAAATATATGTAGGCACGTTTCAGATTTCAGCAAGACCGTTCATCCCACTTAGTCTGTATTCAGTGCGATAAGATAGGTATGATATGCCTTAACTTACGTGTGAGACTCCTTTTCTGTCTTTTCTATTTTTCTGAGGATTGATTTTTCGGCGTGAATGAATAATGGATAACTTTTGCGCAGTGTTGTGTCTCTCGACGGTTTCTTCGATGGCATCGCTTCGTACGTTGCAACGCAAAGTATCACGCAGCCTTTGAGCGGAAATTCTGCTCTGCCTTGTTTGAGAAAGAATTTTCCATAACGAGCGTGATTACTGGACGCCATAGTGCAACAGACGCAGCGATACAACTGAAAAGGCTCCCACACACAGACGCGATACGATTCGGGACGATATAGCACTCGAGATGAAAACGGCTGTTTACCGAGTGGGCCGCGCACACAGACGCGACACCTGGGAATCTTTGACACCCGATAACCAGCTGGCCATGGCTCACAGTCAGTATCTATACGTACGTGAAATGGGTTTTATCCTATATTACCTTCTTACCTTAACGTAATTGCCAGTCGCTCCTCTGGAGGAATAGGCCTCCGCCATTTCGTATATTGTTTAGTGATATCTTGCCTGATGGCTCTCAGGATTTCATCAAACCTGTCGATATTCATCCTGAAATATATGTAGAACCGTTTTTCGTTCTTCAGAAGTTGGGGTATCAATGTATAAAACTCCCCCAGTCCCTCTCTTGACAAGTTTATATCATG
>NW_019739742.1:0-3283 GCF_002891405.2 Cryptotermes secundus
TCTCCTTATAATATTTCAGGACGGACAGCATAGAAATCATCGTTTTGAACAGTTTCTCTATTGTTGCTCGAAGACTCGTTACCGTGGGAAACTGATTGTTTGCGAAGGCGTTATTCAGTAACGGGTCTACATGCTCCAGTATATTATAATAGTCGCTCGAAGTGGTAGCCCTCAATATCAGTACAGTGTTGCTGTAATGAGTGAATGATTAAGAATATTTCAGGTGAAAGAATTTACTGCCCATCCCCTATTTTTACGTGACTATGTTCAGAACAATAGAAAATTTTCTGCTGCTAATCCAAATCCGTGGTTTCTAAACGATATGTAAGTCATGCATTTCTGAAATGAACGTCCGATGAGATGTTAAAAAAATAAGTAATGTGAAAATGTATTATATACAAAAATTATGTAAATACTTCTTATCGTATTTACCGATGGAATCCTTCCAAGCGCACTATGGCCTTGGGGTCGGATCACCCTCTATCAGGGCCATATTGCGGCTGAAAGGATTATGGAAATTGAAAGAAATCGAGTGACAAATGAACAAAAAATGTAGAAAATATGCCTAGAATTGCAGTATTTGTTCTGCACTCTAGTGGTTTATTGGGATGTGTGGGTGACAGAAGAAAGTTGCATGTAACGTAGATTTTAATGTTGATGTTTCGAATTTTTATTCGTATACACAATTATATAGTAGAAGAAAGTAAAGCTGTCTTAGTGTTTTATTAATCAAGCTGTAAACCATGAATGTACAAGTGGGGATGGAGGTATATCTCCACCCTTCTTGAAATCGGCACTAAATGTGGACGGGTGATCAGCTCCAAGACCTGGCCTATTTACCCCCATGTAAATATCATCCTCTACCAAGTAGACTAGAGTCTGGGTGGGTCTCAGGCCCCGTCTGGACGCTGTGAAGTAGAGGAAAGTGTCATGCTCCTGTCGGGGATAGAATCCCAGGGGTCCCGCCTGCAGCTCGTCTGTATAAAGACAGATTTATTCCCCATCAACTTAACCTGAAATTTGTCTTCGAACAGCAGCTTAATTACTTCATTTCAACCTTTAATTCCTCAACGGCTCTTCATATATCTTGCAATAAGACTGAGAAATTGGCCTATGAAAAGCAGTTAATTTTTACTAACTGCGCTTCAGTGAATCGCAATAGAACCTGTTGAAAAATGTATTCATATGTAAATACGCATTGCAATTGAATTATCTTTATTTAATTTAGAAGAACGGGAATTGTCAAGGACAGGGGTGTAAAATTTCCGATTCTTGTATTGGAATATCATATCAAATTTTATTGCTTCATTTTCTGACGTCGGAGTGACGTATATCATTGCATTGTGTCAGCGTCTAAACTTTATGTGTGTTCGCCACAGAACAACAGAAGGAGAAGATTAACAAGAGAAGAATGGCAAGTGAAGAAGAACGCCTTGCGAGACTGCGAAGGACATTGCATTCCTTAGCAACTCGAGTCCCAAACGTAATTCTGACACGAGTTGACTGGACATTACCTGCTTTGAGGAATCAGGCTGTNATGTGTCCAATTATAAATATATAGCAGAAACATTTTTTGTTGTCATGTTCTCCAATTGTCTTATCTAAAGTTTATGTGCCAGGTAACTACGTTAGGTGCACTTATCTTCATTGCAGTTCACTCCGTGTGCGATGGATCTCTATAACCGTCCCTTCCACGTATCCTTATTGACTTTCATGTTACCACCGAAATTTCAAAACACTTAGGCACAATTGATATTCGCTTCACTTTAAGACACATCCCAAAATTTGTTCCGCTAATATCCAGTCTCTTTTTACTCACGTAGTTCTCTCTTGGTGTTCTACGAGGCTACGATCCTAAAGGTTTCAGCACAAATATACGCTCTGGATATGTTTCCCCCAGTTCCAAATTACACGTGCAGTCTTCTTCTTAAAGAAGCAATGCTTTTTACACGCAACAAATTGAAGAACGAGGCGCAGTTATATTATTAATATCAATTAATAAAATCCAGACTAATAATCACAGGATAAGAATATTGAAGTATCAAGGCAATCCCAGATTTCTGCAAATGTACAGGAATAAGTGATTATGCCTTTTACTTTAATGCCGTCTATATGCAACTTCGGTTACAATTCAACCGTCGTGTATTCTTACACTATATCTTTTCGGTCTAATCGATCATCTTCACATGTACAAGTTGTTCTAATTAAGGAATCTGCTGTTCACTGTAATGTTTTTTATTTCTCTTGTGTTTCCCTCGGATTAGTTCCAGTTATGCGGTTTAGCCATCTGCATTCGCTTTGGTTTCTTTGACCTCAACGCGTTTGCCTTATCTGTAATACATGAAGTGATATATTCCAGTGTTTTTTTTCAATTGCACCGAAACAAGTAACTCATATTCAGAGTATTACAGGAAACAATCACCAGAGAACAGCCCACAACACACACTATATCTTAGGAAGCAACAACACCGACGTCAGGAAACACTTACACTGAAGGATCATGATGGTGGGCCACCACATACAATAACAGCCAAGACAGTCATAGGCAACAAATGAAACAATAACGTAAATACGTGTAATACCGTATATTCTTTGTGTTTTCTTTTCCGTGGCGCTACAACCCCAATTTTGGGCCTAGTCCTACCTCCATGAAACTCTCTGTTTCTCTTCGCGTTACTAGATCTTACACATACGGTAGGAATCCTTGGGCGAGTGATCAGCTCGTCGCAAGGCCTCTCCCTGTAGACAAACACAGTAAAGCGCACACAAACATCCATGCCCTGAGTGGGATTCGAACCCACGATCCCGGCTTCCGAGTAAGCGAAGACATTGCTTGCATTAGACCGGTCGGCTACCGCGACCGGCAATAACATATATACGTTAACTGAATATAAATATGTACCACAAAAAAAAAAGCTCTAACATAACACATCGCAAATTAGAAATAAAGAAAAGAAGTATAGATTTAAGGGCACCAAATAGAAAACAGATAATTAACGAACCTTATCAGAAGTAAAGTGATGAAACTGCATAAGATATAAAACGGTTTTACATTGAGCAGCAGATTCCTTGTACACGAGAAGATAGCAGAAACATGTAGTCGCAATAGAGTAAAAAGAAATTTGAATTCGTACCGAATTTGCACATAGACGTCATTAAAGAAAAACGCAGAGTCAGACCTGTGCAGTACTACAGTATCCTGCAATGTAACTTTATGTAAAGAAATATCATTTGCACCCTTGAACGTGCTCCATACCAGTAAGAATTTCAAGAACTATTCCGG
>NW_019739743.1:0-357 GCF_002891405.2 Cryptotermes secundus
CTACAAGAAGTACAAAGGACTGCGCCTCGGCAATTGATAATATCTGTATTGATATAACCCATCTTGAGGGTTATACTGTCATTCCAGTTGTAAATGGCTTATCAGATCATGATGCCCAGGTAATTAAGTTAGAAAATATACAAATGAGTAAAAAAATGAATGAAGTTAAAACTATGAGAAATATTGATAAATACTCTATAAACAATTTTAAATTTAAATTGAGTTATGAGACCTGGAACGATATATTTAATGAAAATGATGTAAATAAAATGTTTAATAATTTCCACAATACGTATTTAAGGATTTTTTATTCATGCTTCTTAACCCCTCAAGCGTGTGCGACGCACCATATGCGTC
>NW_019739744.1:0-417 GCF_002891405.2 Cryptotermes secundus
GATTGCTAGCTTTGCGTTGCTCTCTTGCTAGCTATGCGTTGCTTGTTTGCTTGCTTGCTTGCTTTTTTGCTTCTCTAGCTTGCTATATTTTGCGTTGCTAGCTTGCTAGCTTTGCGTTGCTCTCTTGCTAGCTATGCGTTGCTTGTTTGCTTGCTTGCTTGCTTTTTTGCTTCTCTAGCTTGCTATATTTTGCGTTGCTAGCTTGCTAGCTTTGCGTTGCTCTCTTGCTAGCTATGCGTTGCTTGTTTGCTTGCTTGCTTGCTTTTTTGCTTCTCTAGCTTGCTATATTTTGCGTTGCTAGCTTGCTAGCTTTTCGTTACTAGCTTGCTATCTTTGCATTGCCTAATTCCTAGCTTTGTGTTGCTAGCTCGTTTGCTTGCTAGCTTGCTAGTTTTGCGTTGCTAGCTTGGTATCTTT
>NW_019739745.1:0-284 GCF_002891405.2 Cryptotermes secundus
GTTTACTAGGAAGAGAAATATAAAAGGTCTCAAGGAACCGACTCTCTTCAAAAAGATAATCCGGCTCTCCAACGATGACAAGTACCTTGGACTAGTATTAGACAAGAGACTGGCATGGAGAAAGTAGCTCGACAAAGTTATTAACAAAACCTATAAGGCTTTTTGGACATGCAGGGGCATGTTTGGTAAAACTTGGGGACCACAGCCATACGTTGTACATTGGGTATATATTGCGGTTTTGAGACCCATAATTACTTATGGTGTCCCAGTATGGTGGCCCAGAG
>NW_019739746.1:0-194 GCF_002891405.2 Cryptotermes secundus
TGCAAGCTTGCATCGCAATGCTAGCAAGCTAGCGACTCAAAGCTAGCAAGCTAGCAACGCAAGGCAAGCAAGCTACAAACGCAAAGCTAGCAAGCTAGCAACGCAAAGCTAGTATGATTGCAACGCAAAACTAGCAAGTTAGCAACGCAAAGCTAGCAAGCTAGCAACGCAAAGCTAGGAAGTTAGCTACGCCA
>NW_019739746.1:199-437 GCF_002891405.2 Cryptotermes secundus
TAGCAAGCTAGCAACGCAAAGTTAGGAAGTTAGCAACGCAAAGCTAGCAATCTAGCAATGCAAAGTTAGCAAGCTAGAAAATCAAAGCTAGCAAGCTAGCATCGGAAAAGATAGCAAGCAAAAGTCACAAAGCAAGCAAGCAAGAAAGTAAGCAAGCAACGCATAGCTATTCAAAATAGCAAAGTAAAGCTACCAAGATTGCAACGCAAAGCTAGCAAGCTATCAACGCAAAGTTAGC
>NW_019739747.1:0-490 GCF_002891405.2 Cryptotermes secundus
CTGAAATCTAAGAACTGTGTGCCCTATCCATAACAAAGGCTTTATTATGGCATGGTCTAACTATAGAGGCATTACTCTCCTAGGCATTGCTTGTAAAATCTTTTGAAACATTTAAACTTAAGGCACAATGTGAGATTACCAATGTGGGTTTCGTCAAGGAACATCGACTGAACATAAGATTTTCACTATATGCCAGGTCCTTGAAAAATGTTATGAATTTTAAATTGAAACACATCATNATGTGAAATAACATTCGCTACATCGAATACATCGAGAATTTATTTGTCGCGATATACGCCCGATACGTGACAACTGGTGTGGGGGGGGGCCTCGGCTTTGCGCAACATGTCACAATATATACGAAATACTTTCTACTCCTATGAGTGTGAAAAATTGCACTACATTTTACTTTAGGGTAACAAGTGTGACATTAGTGATGAAAACATTAATTTTTCTATTATTATTAATGTAAATCTATGTTTTCAGGGCC
>NW_019739748.1:0-467 GCF_002891405.2 Cryptotermes secundus
CTTTCGTGTGTGTATCTGGAACGTGAAATTGTTATTCATTAATACTGCGTTCCGTATTTTATTTATTACTTGTATTATTATAAATTTTAATACTCACTGTGCTTTGTGTTGTGTCTTGCTCCTGTGACTGCGTGTGTTATACTGCTGGGCCTGCTGGGTATGTGTGTGTGTGTGTGTGTGTGTGTGTGCTGTCTTCTTTTTGATTGAGTTATGATGTTGTGGGCGTAGATGTGGTGGGGGTAGGCGGTGGGGTGTTGTTATGTTGTTCTGTGTAGATATTGTGTAATTCGTGGTATATTGGGTTATATATTTTTTATTTATATTATTCATATATGTGTTTTTCTTTGTCGTTCTGTATATATGATAGTTCTCCAATGTGTTCAAGTATTGCCCCTTCCTACCTGTTGCTATGATATCCATTATATTTTCTATAGTACCATATGCATGTCCTGTGTTTAATATGTGTT
>NW_019739749.1:0-1931 GCF_002891405.2 Cryptotermes secundus
TAAATCAGCAATAGTACAATAGTTACTTATATTTACGACCTGTAGGTTTTTAATAAATCCATTCACGAACCCAAACCACGTCTTTAGTCACTAAAACACGTGACAATATATAGATCAGTATATAGAAGCGTGCCCTTGCGACGAGCTGATCACCCGCCCAAGGAGTCCTACCGTATGTGTAAGATCGAGAAAAACCGAAGTGAACGGAGTTCATGGAGGTAGGCCTAGGCCCACTGGAGCTGTAGTGCCAAGAAAAAAATATATATATATAGAAGCGTGCACATATATGTAGGTGAGTATATTATCACGTATTTGGGGGTGTGAGTGACTTATAGACGGGTTTTGGATTGATGACCTCATTTATTGCAGACTTGCACAACTTGTTACTGCACTTCACAAACCACTGTATGACACACTGTGTTCTCCATCTTCGACTGCCATCTCCAGAGACTCAATTCACTTCGCAGCTGCCTGAGATCCTCGTTATATAGCCTCGGGAGGAACCCACAGAAAACACTAATTCGTTGCAATTACTGTACTGTTTACCTCGTCGTTGCATAGAAGCAGTAGTTATTGTATTGTTGCATGTGTGTATGTTTCCGCTGGAACCTCTTTGCCAAGATGTTGTCTAGCATTGAACATCTACTCTGGCTCCGCTATTCCGGCTTTCAGGCGTCTTGTCACAATATATGTATATGTGTATATATATAAACTCATATTTGCAGGTATTTTAATACCTGACCGTCTGAGATATACGCATGCTTTTTGCAAATGGATTTTGTAAGCACACTCTATGGGCCCTATACATTACGAGTAAACATTTCTGTATAAGTACCTAGGTTTTCTTAAGCAGTAACATAATCAGAGAGACTCTGCAACTCTTGTCTCTTGAATTATTATGTAAACATATGGTATCTTCAGTTTTACATTCTGGTTTTGATAGAAAGGTTTATGTACGTGCAATAGAGTCTAAAGGCGATTAAAAATCTTCTTTTGTGCTTCTTATTTCTGTGTTCGACGCGGCGGATTACCTCGGGACAGAGCATTCGTAATTTTAATGAAGACTCCAGTATTCGAGAAGAGTTTAGCAATTACCGTGACAGTGCAAATTTTTTGTTTGTTTAACGGCATTTTGTCAACAGCATAGTTTATATAGTGTCAAATGTAAGATGATGATAATGGACGGTGACTCGAGAATGTGGAAAGCTTGTTTATGATATAGTCCCGGCATGTGATTCGAGAGTTTTTGAAGAATCACGAATATATACTTATTTGCAGTTTATATAATGACGCTGTCAGTAGCACAGTGTATAGTTCGAATGAATGCCTGGACGTACTGAAGAGAACCTCGAAAATCCTGTGTCAGAATAGTCAGTAACCCTGCCGAGAATCGAACCAGACCTCCCGAGTACAAGCCTGAAGTGCTATTACTTGAGGCAGCTTTCTCGGTGAGAATTGCGAGCGCCACAGAAGGATCACTGCCTCATTTTAGCCTTATTAACCGTGCCATTTCAGTTACGGAGGTTCGGCTATAAGTTACGGGCCTATCAGCGAATGAGGCCGGAAGATTGTTATGAATGGCGAATATGGTTTTACAAGGAAGCGTTCGTAGACTCTTTCGAGATACGCTTTTGGCACATTCGCTTAGAGGGACGAAGAATAACACGAACTCTTCTTTCAGGAGAACCGGGAATCCAAGAAACGCTAGCACCTGCATACGCGTTTACATAGCTTCCCACTACACCAGTCTACTTGGTATCAGACGTAGGCCTGTTAACCACAACCCCGAAACGTTTGGTATCAGTGATAAGGGTTGTTACGTTTTCAGTTTGACAGTCTTCCTTCGAGAACGCTACTGAGTTCCAATCTCGACTGGCATATCCAGCAGCGTTTCTTCAGATCCCTACTGTCTCATCAGAAGTCGGGATAGC
>NW_019739750.1:0-517 GCF_002891405.2 Cryptotermes secundus
GCGGTGGGAAGCCAGCGACTAACCGCTTGAACTATGGCGCGACCCCTTACCCTCTTAAATGCTGATATGATTCTCATTCCCCATTCCATAGAAAAATGGATATTCGCGCGCTGGTCGCTGCCACCTCAGCCTCATGTGACCTGTGCTTCCACTACATCTGACATATTTTGATAGTCCTTTCGCAAATGTCAGGAGAGGACCTGCCCTATACAAAACTTCTTATATTCCACTTACGAAATCACATGTCCATCCTCTTTAACTTAGATTGTTTATTCAAATAATCCGTCCAGGTCCGAGGCCTCTTGTGACATTTCGTAACAAGCTTATTTTTAAGGCAATGAGTTGTTACTCCACGTCCATCCCCCAAGCTGGAGGACCACATTGTCGGCTATCTGCAACTGCTTACTTAATATATTTGCAGCTACCCTCGATATCTGGAAGTCGTTTCAGAAATTTTAACGTACGCTAGTAGCGATGTTGATCTAGAAACTAAGCACTTGTTGCTCTGACGTCACAC
>NW_019739751.1:0-470 GCF_002891405.2 Cryptotermes secundus
CGTGATAATTTGGTGTCAGAATTTTTACGAGCTTAAATACGCCTCCAAGAATTTTACTGCTAGAAAATGGAGATGCAACAAATGATGGAACTTCTACTGAAGGAAATCAGAGGGAAACACGAAACGACGGAGGCCAATAGAAAAGCCGACAAGGAAGAAATGCTGAAGGAGATTCGGGCAAACCAAGTAAGAGCAGATACCTACCGCGTGCAGATGCAAGAAATGTTCCGAACCCATCAGGAAGAAATGAAGGCCATGCAAGAAAATTGGAAGAAAGACAAAGAGGATATGCTGAAAGTGATGAGGGCCAACCAAGATAAAGCAGACATCATGCTGGCCAAATTAGACGCCTACCAAGAAAAGGCGGNCGACGCCTACCAAGAAAAGGCGGCGGCCGATAGGAAGGCCGAAATGCGATCTATGCAGTCAGAGTTGGAAGAGTTAATCCAACATAGAATTGAAAACAGTTT
>NW_019739752.1:0-604 GCF_002891405.2 Cryptotermes secundus
AATGTCTGGCTAGATGTTTCGGAAGAACGTATCTCCTCCATCTTCTGGGTATAATTGAATATAAGTAGATTTTAAATTTTTTCGTTTGTGATTATGAAGAATGCATTCTTTTAGGATGTGGAACTTTGTAGATGAGGTGTTAACCGACGTTTCGTGGGAACGTATCGACTCCATTTTCAGGGCAGAAGAAAAAGGTGATTTGTGTTTTTAACATCGGTGACTATGATTAATGCAGTCTTTTGGTATGTGGATGCGTGTAGACGTGATGTTAGGCGACGTTTCGGAGGAACGTTTCACTTCCTTCTTCAGGGTAGAAAGATAAATATGTTGATTTGTGGTTTTAACATCGGTGACTATGATTAATGCAGTCTTTTGGTATGTGGATGCGTGTAGACGTGATGTTAGGCGACGTTTCGGAAGAACGTATCCTCGCCATATTCATGGAAATAGAAAAAATATGTAGATTTTAGGTTTTGAAGGCTGTGACTTTGATGAAAGCAGTCTTCTTGGATGGAGCACCGTATAGCTGTCGTGTTACTCGAAGTTTCGGAGGTACGTATCGCTTCCTTCTTCAGGGTAGAAAGATAAATAAGGTGATTTGAAA
>NW_019739753.1:0-462 GCF_002891405.2 Cryptotermes secundus
TATAAATACTAATGACCTACCTTACTGCCTGCTACACAGTCGCTTCGTAGCAGGCGGTTATTGTTCAACTTTTGAAGAAGTTCCCAGTTTCTAAAACAGCACAGTTCAGTGGCATCGTTAAGAAAACCTTTCATTTCCTTTGTCCTAAGCCAAATGAATGCAGTTCACATCTCTAATCATTCTGTGTTGAATTCTATTGTAAAAAATTTTCTGTTTATTTATTCATGTGAGAACTTATACATTTAATGTGCAGAAACTTAAAAATTTGTTCCCTGGTGTGTCATGAGATGGCAGAACAAGTCATTTTTAACCCATATATAGGGAAGCCCTGTTTCAAGGTATTGTGTTGTTCATGTAGCCTGGAAAGTGTTTGGAATTTATTTCTCCAGTTTCTTGAGTCTGCATATTTTTCACTCAGTGCATGGTATCAGTTGCAGCTTGAGGGAGGTCAAGGAAGATTGT
>NW_019739754.1:0-444 GCF_002891405.2 Cryptotermes secundus
GAGCCTACGTAAGTCTAGTTATCACCACCCTTACACAAAATACATTTTCTTCTCCCTGTGTAAAGTCAAAATTCATTTGACATATTTTATTGTTTTTAGTTCTATCAGGAAAAGTTTCATATTTTCAGTCTAGTAACGTGAAACCAGCGTTTATGCATGAGGTAATCCTCAGTATGTGTATAAAAAGTAATGTAACGTCCGTTCCGCGCAAGTTGCAAAGAGTTAAACGGAATGCCGATGGAGTCGCCACTTGACAGATCTTATATTACGTACGAATAAACCATGATACTAAGCCTCTCTTTCAAATTATAAATTGTGAACATCACAGATTGCGAAAGCTATGGCTCTAGGCTGATAGTTGAACCATTTTTTTTTCCGGTGGCCTAAGGCATGAGCATCTGAACTTGACCACTGAATGAAGAGGCTTCCCGTTAAATTTTCGAC
>NW_019739755.1:0-686 GCF_002891405.2 Cryptotermes secundus
GCAAGATAGCAACGAAAACAAGCAAGATAGCAACTCAAAGTTAGCTAGCTAGCAAGGGAAAGTTAGCAAGGTAGCAACGCAATGCTGGCAAGCTAGAAACGCAATCTAGCAAGCTAGCAACGCATACCTGGCAAGGTAGCAACCGAAAGCTTGCAAGCTAGCAACGCATATATAGCAAGCTAGCAACGCATTGATAGCAAGCTAGCAACGCAAATGAAACAAGCTAGAACGCATAGCTAGCAAGCTAGCAACGCAAAGCTAGCAAGCTAGCAAAGCAAAGCTAGCAAACAAGAAACGCAAAGCAAGCAAGCAAGAAACGCAAACCTAGCAAACTATCAACGCAAAGCTAGCCAGCTAGAAACGCAAAGATAGCAACCTAGCGACGCAAAGATAGAAACCTAGCAACGCCAAGCTGGCAAATTAGCAACGGATATCTAGCAAGAAATCAACGAAATGCTAGCATGATAGCAACTCAAAGATAGCAAGTTAGCAACGCAAATATAGCGAGCAAGAAACGCAAAGAAAGCAAGCAAAGCAAAGCTAGCAAGCTAGCAACGCAAAGCTAGCAAGCTAGCAACGCAAAGGTAGCAAGCTAGCAACGAAAATCTAGCAAGCTAGCAAACAAGAGCTAGCANACAAGAGCTAGCAAGATAGCAACGGAAAGTTAGCAAGCTAGCAACGAAAAC
>NW_019739756.1:0-349 GCF_002891405.2 Cryptotermes secundus
GGCCCTTTCATCCTTGTCACCTCTTATTATTATTGGCGTAGAGCGAGCGTGTCAGGTCTGACGCGCCTCTACCTATCGTCTGTCATCTCTATGGTGGGAACTACCCCCTGACATATAGTCATAGCTCCCTCCTGACAACTCTTCATATAGTAGTCTGCAGGTAGCAACATGTTACATTATTATTATATCTTAAGAGGGCGTTGATACCCAGGCTAATAAACGCTGCCTGCGTGGCAGGTGCCTATCCCTGTCCAGTAGTACCTCCCCTGAACTGTGGTTGCATTCGGCTGCTGTTGCCTTTCATTTTGGTAGGATCCGCGGGATCGGTCGTGGAACGGTGATTATGGAG
>NW_019739756.1:383-778 GCF_002891405.2 Cryptotermes secundus
CTGTATATTTACATTCTTATTTACATTATTTACAATATTAACAAGACCGACCTACAGTCGGGTCTACATAGGGTCTTTACTTCATCCTACGCTTCCTCATGTTCTCCCTTAAAATACTCTGCCCGTAAAGTTATACATATTAAAAGCCCACATACCATGTTTATCACAAAAATCATTAGTCGTAACTATAACGCAACTGTGCGTATTCTACACACTACCAGTAATCTTAACACATACACCATAAAACAGACATATTGCCGGACTATCTTCCTAGGCAATTACTTGTTACATAATTATTCTCCCCTAAGGGTTCGCCGAGCAAACTGGAGTTTGCTTTCGGTATTTTCCACACACTTTTATCAACAATAATATTTGACAACATGGCTTATATGAGT
>NW_019739757.1:0-782 GCF_002891405.2 Cryptotermes secundus
CATTAAAGAGGAAGAAGAAGGGAGAAGGAAAAGGAGATGAATGGATATAATGGAATACGAGGTAAATGAGAAGATGAAGGTAAAAAAAGGTAAAGCTGTTCCTGTGTTTAACTAATTAACAACTACGCCATGAAAACGTATGTGGGAGTGGATGTATAGATCCACATTTTCATGACCTTGGCACTAATTGGAGGTGAATGGTCAGCTTCACGACCCGGCTGCTTTACCCGAGGGAGAGAGCCTCGTGGTACCCATTGTATAGGATGTTGGGTGGACCTCAGATTCGGTCTGTATGACGTGGAGAAGTGATAATTCTTGACCCTACCGGGATATGAACTCCAACCTCTTGGTCGTCCAACCCATAACCAGTAGTAAGATTCATAATTTCAGAATTAATTCTGAGTGGGAACATGTCAAAGAGACTAATCCGTCTAGGGAGAAGAAGAAGGAAAGAGTAAGAAACAAGGAGAAATAACGAAGGAAGGAGAAGGCGTCTTCATGATGCATTGAGCCCGAAAACAAGAATACAGGGAGTTACAGTTTCCTTTTCTTTTTAAGTCTTCCAGGGTCTCTAAACACGACACAAACACTGATTCCGGCGAATGTTTTTTTTATTCTGTTCTAACAATATGTCGGAATATTCATCCGGGACGGTTTTCTTAAAAAGAAAATATTAAGAAGAATGGAACCGGTGGTTAAGTCTGGCCGTTGTCTGTCTGCCTCGCTTCGGAACCGCAGTAGTGGAACCGGTCTGTTTTCCTCACAGTAATGACGCTAGGCGC
>NW_019739757.1:982-1133 GCF_002891405.2 Cryptotermes secundus
GTTATTGTGCCACTAAGACTAATCTCCATGGCCTGTAGTCCACAAGCGAGCTATACTGATCGAGCGACCGCCGGTTGTCGGCGAAGTTAGTGCCAACTTTTGATGATAGAGCAGTGGTCGGCGAACCGGGGTAAATTACCCCAAGTGGGGT
>NW_019739758.1:0-432 GCF_002891405.2 Cryptotermes secundus
CCATACTAAAATGTAGATTGGAAATTAGATTTGTTTTTTTTTTTTATGAAATGGATGTTGTTACAAATTAAAAAGATTGAGAATAGCTGTTCTAATATGTGGCATAATGAGCCAGTATAAAGTAGTCTGAAATACAAAGTAACCTAAAGTTGCCCTAAAATGTGAACTTTAAGTGCTTATAGGCAATTTCAGTGGGACAGCCATCACACTGAAGGCACACTTCAACTTGTTGAGCCAGTTTCCAAACATCCACTGAATATGTCTTCTGGGTGTGATATTCTGGGTAGTCTGCCAGAAATGGAGGCAGCAGTTTCCCAAGAATATCCATACCTACCCACCAAAGTTTGGCGACATCCCAGAGGATCGTGATCTTGATATTCACTACTATAAGAGCCTCAAATCTCACTTCATGCTATTATCTTCTGGGCTACT
>NW_019739759.1:0-1008 GCF_002891405.2 Cryptotermes secundus
TCCTTTGCAAGCTTGCCAGCTTTGCGTTGCAAGCTTGCCTGCTTTACATTTATAGAATGCTAACTTTGCGTTGTTAGATTTCCACCTATGCGTTGCTAGCTTGCAAGCTTTGCGTTCCTAGCTTGCTAGCTTGACTATGCTAACTTGCAAACTTTGAGTTTCTACCTTCCAAGATTGCTAGGTTTGCGTTCCTACCTTGCTAGCTTGGCGTTTCTAGCTTGCTAGCTTTTCATTGCTAGATAGATAGCTTCGCGTTGCTAGCTAGCTAGCTTGCTAGATATGCGTTGCTAGCTTGCAAGCTTAGCGTTGTTATCTTGCCAATTTTGCGTTGCTAGCTTGTCAGCTTTGCGTTCCTAGCTGGCTAGATTTGCGTGGCTAGCTTGCTATATTTGATTTGCTACCTTGCTTGCTTTCCGTTGCTAGCTTGCTAGATTTGCGTTGCTAGTTTGTTAGATTTGCAGTGCTAGCTTGCTAGCTTTGCGTTGCTAGATTGCTAGCTTTGCTTTTCTAGCTTGCTAGCTTTGCGTTGCTAGCTTGGTAGCCTTGCGTTGCTATCTTGCTAGTTGCGTTGCCAGCTGAATAGGTTTGCGTTGCTACGTTGCTAGCTTGGCATGGCTAGCTTGCAAGTTTTGCGTTGCTAGCTTGCTAGATTGCTAGATTTGCGCGGCTAGCTTGCTAGCTTTGCGTTGCTAGCTTGCTAGCTTAGTGTTGCTTGCTTGCTAGCTTTGCTTTCCTAGCTTGCTAGTTTTACGTTGCTTGCTTGGTAGATTTGCCTTGCTAGCTTGGTAGCTTTGCGTTTCTAGCTTGCTAGTTTTGCGTTCTAGTTTGCTTGCTTTGCGTTGCTATCTTGCTATCATTGCGTTTCTATCTTGCTAGTTTTGCTTAGCAAGCTTCTAGCATTCCTTTGCTAGCTTGCTTGATATGCGTTAGTAGCTTGCCAGCTTTGGTTTGCTATCGTGCCAACTTTGCGTTGCTACCTTGCCAGTTTGCGTTTCTAGCTTGCCAGCT
>NW_019739760.1:0-1106 GCF_002891405.2 Cryptotermes secundus
GGGAAGACCTAAAGGAGGTTGGAGGAAACTGCATTATGAGGGGCTCCGAAACTTGAACGCTCCTCCAAGTATAATTACAATGATAAGTAAAAGAGGAGGAGATAGGCAGGGCACGTAGAACAAACGGGGAAGAAGAGGAACGAATATAGGATACTGGTAAGAACGGCAGAAGGAAAGAGACCACTGGGAAGACCTAAAGGAGGTTGGAGGAAACTGCATTATGAGGGGCTCCGAAACTTGAACGCTCCTCCAAGTATAATTACAATGATAAGTAAAAGAGGAGGAGATAGGCAGGGCACGTAGAACAAACGNAAAGACGTAGGAGGGTGAACACTGTTAAAAGGTATCTTAGAGAGACATGATGGAACGAAATGGATTGGGTTCATGTGGCTCAGGATAGGGATAAGTGGTAGGGTCTAGTGAACACGGAAATGAACTTTGGGCTTCCATGAATGGTGGGAAGTATTTGAGTAGCTGCACAATTGCCGGGTTCTCAAGAAGGGCTCATCTCCACGAGTGAATGAGTAATGACGTACGAGTACAGAGCAGATACGTGTATTTGCCGTTCTGTAAGCTCTGATATTTGATTTAAGGGCTAATAATCTCAAACGCTTGTCCCATTATTCTTTCTGCGCGAAACCCGTATTAACAAAGCAAAGAAGTATAGATGGTAACGATTTCATTAGTATATTTTTCGCTTCGTTTCCATAGATACATCGTAGCTTCTCATGCAGTCGACGTTATACAGGCAACGTATTGTTCTCAGGGCTGTGAGAATTACATCGGCATTGTAACGAATATTAAATAATTCTTTGCGTCATTTCCATCGTTACAACAAAAGCTTCAATTAATGACAAAGTTATACAGGCAACGTGCTGTTGTCACCGCTTTCATAATATCTGTAATTACTAGGAAACTTTATATAGGCAACGTGCTGTTGTTAGCGTTTAAACAATATAATAACTTACCAGGAAACTTCATATAGGCAACGTGCTGTTCTTAGCTCTTAAATAATATCAGTACGCACTTGGAAACTACGTATATATACAGGCACAGTGCGGTTGTCAGAGCTTTAAGAGTATCAATACTTACTAGGAAACTGAACC
>NW_019739761.1:0-446 GCF_002891405.2 Cryptotermes secundus
TTCTTCATAGTCATCGCCGTGAAAACCTCAAAACTTACAACTTATTTCCTTGTTGAACATTACTTCTACTCCTGGTAGTAACTTCGTGTGTGATGTGTGCATCATTTCTAACCACCGTCCCCACCCTCAGTCATTCTGCGATTTCCGCTCCTTTGTTGCAGAACCACTATACCGAAGCCGCCGCAGCCTGACTGCTTGTAGTACCAATCAGAATTAATTACTGAAATGACGGCCAAGAACCCGTGCTTGTCGGTTGCCTGCAAAATTGTCCTAAACCATGGGGACCGCGGTTGCACTGCAATAGACCTCCTTTCAGTTCGTTGAGCAGAACGGAAAGTAAATACAGAAAAAGAGATACAACAAGAAGGAAGAAGAGAAAGAAAATGGAGAAGAAGGAAGTAAAAATTGTAAGACGAAATTCACAATTCATCAATTTTCTTGCATCC
>NW_019739762.1:0-576 GCF_002891405.2 Cryptotermes secundus
AAACAGTTAGGAATGATTAGTTCAAAACAGCTTTTTCATGAAATTGAATTTTATTTGTCAGCAACAAGTCTGATTAAACTTGAAAAGTATGAATGATGCATTTCAAATCCTGTCTGTACATACATGTGTGTGCATGGAAATCATGTTTCATATTCAATAAAATCTTCAATTACTGACAGCAGTAGAGCATGGATTTGTGAAAAATATAAAGGCGCGTCCACATTGTTCGTGCTCGTCGGGGGACTCATCTGGCTTTTACTTGTGCTCATAAATCTTTGTCCACACTACTTCAGTTGCTCGCCAGGCTTCGGCGCGTGAGGATCCCTATATTTACTCGTAGTGTGTATAGGCTGTAGTCATATTTTAATTTATTGCCTATAGTTTTAAAAATTAAAAATCTGCTTGTCTCGTGACTTGTCATATCATCCACATTACTCGCGAGCATAGCGAGTCACACAAGCACGAGCTTGAGTAACGTGGACATGCCTTAAGGCACAAAAATAATTTCATTTTGATTCTAGAAACTAGCAAACTTCCACCTTCATCTCAGTCCTCTAAGTGGTCACTTCCACCAAT
>NW_019739763.1:0-480 GCF_002891405.2 Cryptotermes secundus
GTTTTTCAATCACACAGTGGTTATCACATGAAAGTCTCATGTTTCTTTTTTTAACTTAACAGTAATCACAAAAACACTGGTCATAAAGTTATAATTACGCAAAGCAAAACAAATTCTGTATCGAGAAAAATACAGAATAATAACTAAACTGACTTGTGCACAAATGAGACGCTAACACCTTCTGAAAACTAATAAACACGCTTAACTGCCAGGTCACAGACTATTCTACTGCGAACTGCAATGCCTTATATCTGGCAACATTGCTGGAAGCACGAAGCTAGTATCATACCGTAACGGATAGCTCACTTACAGACAACATTGACATTGGTCAGCCAGTTAACCCAGGGGAGGGTGGAAGCGAAAGACCGGCTGCTTCCGCGCGTGTTGCAGTTTGAGGTTCCCTGCATTTTTGAAGAAAATAACTGATCTATCCTAATAAATTGTTTATGTAATACATTAAAACTTGCAATATTCTCATTA
>NW_019739764.1:0-374 GCF_002891405.2 Cryptotermes secundus
GCTAGCTTTGCGTTGCTAGCTTGCTAGCATTGCTTTGCTAGTTTGTTAGCCCTGCGTTGCTAACTTGCTAATTTCCGTTGCCAGGTTGATTGGTTTGCGTTCCTACCTTGCTAGCTTGGCGTTGCTAGCTTGCTAGTTTTGTGTTGTTAGATAGCTAGCTTTGCGTTGCTAGTTTGCTAGTTTTCGTTGCTAGATTGCTAGTTTTGCTTTGCTTCCTTGCTTGCATTGCTTTTTTGCTTGCTAGCTTTGCGTTGCTAGCTTGATAGATTTGCGTGGCAACCTTAATATTTTTGCGTTGCTTGCTTGCTAGCTTTTCGTTGCCAGCTTAATTGGTTTGCGTTGCTACATTGCTAGCTTGGCGTTGCTAGTTTGTT
>NW_019739764.1:526-591 GCF_002891405.2 Cryptotermes secundus
TTGCTTGCTTGCTTGCTTTACGTTCTCTTGCTTGCTATCTTTGCGTAGATAGCTTGCAAGCTTTG
>NW_019739765.1:0-386 GCF_002891405.2 Cryptotermes secundus
GGTGCGAAAAATTGGGACACTTCGCGAGGGAGTGTAGGAGTTTTGCTAAGTGCCACAAGTGTGGCAGGAAGGGACACTTGGAGTCAAAATGTAGAGAACAGGGAAATTGGCAGCAGGGAAGCCTGAGCAGCCAAGGTGTACCTGCAGTAAGGACGGCTGCAGAGTAAGTGAAGGTGGCGGGCATAAGAATGCCGCACCAGGGGTGAACGGCACAGCGATGCCGCACCCGGAGGCGGATGTAAGCCGAGGGGACGCTCTCGCATTCAATAAGAGGGAGGACGCTCCAAAGTCGGTGCATATACACAGTAAAAGGAATGCACAACATGTTAGCCGGCAGGGCCCGGCAGGTGCGCCGGATAGTGCGCATGAAATAAGTGGGTCCAGCG
>NW_019739766.1:0-7529 GCF_002891405.2 Cryptotermes secundus
ATATATATATATAGAATCAATAGATGATATCTGTATATAACATCTCATGTTACAATGGCCAGATACATACTATGGTGTTTTCAGTTATGTCACCATGTAGTCTGGTAAGTGGGCACCGACATTTTGAAGGAACATGCAGCCTCTATTTTTTTACCCTGAAGACAGTGTAAGTAAATTCCTCTGAAACATACGCATGCACTGATCATACTATATGGCATCATTAAGACAGTAGGCCACAGTATGGAATACTAACTGTATCAACAGCTTTCAATAAACTATGAAACACGTTACATAATGCAATTTTTTAGCCATTTTTCCATTTCTCATGTGACAAGCTCAAGAACAGTGGAGCTATACTTCCACTCCCCCATACATCTCCATAGCATTGTGCTTGATTAAGCACAGGGACAAATTCACATTACCTTTACATTAGAAAGTAAGGTAAAGTCCCTGTGTTTTATTAATTGAGCACCAAACCATGGAGACATATGATGGAGTTGAGGTACAGCTCCACAAATTCTTAACTGTAGCACTAGATGGTAGAATATAACTGAATAATGCCATGAAGCAACTTTTCTTTTAAGTTTATTAGAAAATATGTTTTCTATATTAGAAAGATCTCATTCCAATCACCACACATCATACACTGTTAACAAGTAATGAGCCTTTTAAATCTCATGTACAGTCCATATTCTTCCGGACTTTCAAATATCGCTCAATAATAGCATCCAGTGATTTCCGACGACTTCCCTTTGTTTGCTGTTCTGCTTCTTTGGGATTTGGGGAACAAAGCAGATCTGCTGGACTTATCTTCATGCCAGATGTCACATCTGAAAATCAATCAGCTGTACAGTAAAATTCACACAAAAATTTCCTATAAGAAAGTCCGATTTAAGACCTGTGTGGCCTTCTAAACAGTGGCACTAACAGTTCTTTCTGTGGGTGTGACATGGCTGAACCAACTACTGTCCGATTATTATATTTACAACTCTGTAACCTCAGTATGTTGTGACATCATGCAAATAACACAAAAAGAGGGAGAGATATGTTTCTGCCTAAAGTATTAATGATACTACTCATTATAAAAGAATAACTTATACTGAGCATTGACTTACCACCAAAACAGTCTTGTGAGGGAGTTGATATTGCAGATTTACTTTCAACTGAGGTGGCAGGAATCTGAGAAGATTAAATCCAGAAACATACACAGAATTAGGATTTGAAGTTTTCACACTGGTGGTTACAATAAGTTTTATCTTCTAGGATATAATGCATTAATCCACTGAAAGTCAACCAACTTTTCAGAGGCACATGTTGTTTCCATCTTCAGGGTTGAAGAATAAGCCAAACAAGAAACCATTATGAAGCAAGTAACAACAGTCTGTTACGTGGTGTTATATCTCAGAATATAGAGCTCTTCATAAATACAATTAATCCACAAAACTGGGAACTAAAAGATTTCAATTTGGCAGGCAGGTAAGAAAAGATGCACTGCTTGGGCAGCTGGGCTACATACGTGATTGATGCAACTGCAACACGCATCACATTAAGATTAATGTGTCAATACATCTGTCACTACTTCATCACCTCTCCTTTCATACCAGTTTATGGGTCATTTGCCAGAAGACAATCTTGGAAACATTTTATGAAAAGATTGTTTTAACTTCAGTATGAAAAATACTGTACACTCACAGCTGCATCATCATAGGCTACTCAACCCAATGGGAACTGATTCCTGCATTGAGCAAACTCAGGAAATTTAAGCTTAAAACTGATGAGTGTGGAGTCTGTACATAATTTCCTAAAATTCCCTTCCATATCTGTCTGTAGTTTAAAGAACGAATTCTGGTTTAAAAAAGTGCACACAGCAGCACAGTTCGCTGAGGCAATATGCTACAAGCCGGAAGGTCATGGGTTCGATTCCCAATGAGGTCACAGGATTTTTCTGTTGACCTAATCCTTCCAGCCACACTATGGCCCTGGGGTCGACTCAGCCTCTAAGAGAAATGAGTACCAGGAACCTTCCTACAGGGTAAAGGGTGCCTGGTGCATAAGGGCTGAAAACCTTACCAACATCTGAGAGCCGATTGTCTAGAAAATGCAGGAGCCTCAACACCTCACAACCCTATGGGTCTTCATGGCCTGTCACAGGGATAGTTTTACCTTCTTTTATTCAAATTTAAAACAAAACAGAACATTGGATATTTACTGTACAAACTGACAACTGTGTTTTATATCCAACTAACATAATATCAGCATGTCATTAGGTTCAAACACCACTTCCTCCCCTCAAAGGTCAAATGTTACAATTCAGAAATATACTCATTACCCTCTCCTGTGTTTCTTCTGGAGATTTATCAAACAGTTCATTGATGACAGACGGCACAGCTCGTGATTGGCGATGCAGCTTTAAAATAAAAATACAATTAATTACATATTTCATAACAATGAAGGAATGCTTGCTTAAAGCAACAAAATTACCAATTTCAGTTTAAAACCAAATTTATAAAATGCCAACAAAATGATTGACTATATTTTGGAAGTACATGACAAACTTAACCGTATTCATTCTTGTCTGTCACACTAGTAAACTAAATTATAGAATAATTATTAACACTGTCCAGTGTGATTCAATTTGTAGATATTTATTGTCTTTACATGTTCTGGTCAGCTGACAATCTACAGAAGGCATAAAATCAACATGTTCAGAAACTACTATTATAAAGTTTGTAATACATACTTAGAAATTTTTATTACAATTATATGGATTGAAACTGATATCGTTTGTGTCCTTGTGCCTCTTCTGTTAAAACAGAAAGTTGGGATATTATTTTGAGCCCTCAGAGGTCCTTGCTTGTTATGGTACTGTATTGTTGTGATGTCTAGTTGTTTCCTTCTTGCTCTGTTTTGAGGCACAGCAAACAAAGCAAAAAGGAAACAACTAGACATTATGATACATAGCCATAACAAGCTAAAAAAAGGGGGCCATCACTAGAGGAGGGGGCAAGGTGGTTATGTATGTGTATATATATGACCATGTTCAACAGCTTACACAATTTGTCAACAAATCAAATGAACTTGAGGCCATTATGTGTATTTCTTTCTCAGACAATATTACCCTTAATTTAACTGTTCTCCTGTTTCAAGAAACAATATTTTTTATTAAATATCTACTTACAATTGCAAATTTTATCAATGTTTCCAAAAATACTGGTAATCATTACCAAATAAGTTTATTTATAAGTTCAATTACAGTGCTATATCAGTGTTACCTGAGAATTCCATTTGATTGTTTACTGACACTGCTGTTATAGTCCAGTTTATGCAAATACAACATGATAATTGTAAATACCTACCACATTCATCCTTGGCACAGACTGGAACTGTAGTGCCTTTCCTACAGATTTCTTCTTTTTCACAAGGGAACTGGTAAGAGAGCACAGATTACCGGCATGTGACTTCTTGTTGGTTGTTCCACGAAATGTACATATACTTTTGCAAGCTGGAGTTTTGTGTTCCCTTCTGGCACTAGGTAAGTTACTTGTATGCAGTGGGCTGTCATATTCTCTGTCAAACTCTGGTGTCTGTAGGAGCCGAGGATTAAGCTCTATGTCAGCAATAGCCTCGCTCTTTGTCTGTTTGTTACACAAGATTCTATTCACATCTGAATAAGAGAAAAAAGAAATAGAAATTTCACTACATTCCATTCGGAGTACATTTCATCCACCTGCTGGGAAACATACGGGAGATGTTGCTTAGGAGACATTAACTAAAGTAAGTATTCAAGAAGCCACTGGTCACCCAGCCATTCAGAAATCTCCCAGAGTATCTGAAGGTTAATTAACGTGTTCTTAAGAGCCTTCAACTTATCCCTATCATGAGCCAGATGAATCCATTCCATACCACTCCAACCAATTTTTGTGAGCTATCCTGGATTACATGCTATGACAGAGATGATCAACAGCAACACAACTAAATCTTACCACGAACTGGAGTTTGGTCTGTAATATATACATCTTCAGCACTGACAGCAGCACATACTGGAGAAAGAGTGGGTGATGACACCTTTGCTTTTGTTGCAATTTTGGATTTCGAAATTTTAAAATCTGAAAACAAAAGGGAACACTTGCAACATAATGATATTTCCTACTCTCTCCACACCACAGGACTTTTGGATGCAGCAGGGCAAATTCTCTGTGGCAGTAGCAGTGCGTCCATTACAGTGCTCTAACATGTCTAACCTTTTAATGATAAGAACAAACCTTATAATAAAGGGCAGAGATAAGCCTAGGCCATTAGACTACAGACTGAATGTTAGCTTCACTGAAATTCTTCAAAACTTCTTCTGGTTCAGCAGTTATGCCCTTTGGTCTCTTACAGCTCCAATTTAATTTATCTTTCCATGTTGTCTTAGGTAGCAGTAGTGCAGTTGGTTGAGGCACTACGCTACAACCCGGAAGGTCGCGGGATCAAACCCCGATGAGGTCACTGGATTTTTTTCAATTTACCTAATCCTTCCAGCTGCACTATGACCCTGGGGTCGACTCAGCCTCTAACAGAAATGAGTACCAGGAATATTCTTGGGGGTAAAGGGTGGCTGGCATGTAGGGCTGACAACCTTGCCACCGTCTATGAGCTGATTGTCTAGAAAATGAAGGAACCTCAACATCTCACAACTGTATGGACCTCCACGGCCTGTTACAGAGATACCTTTACTTTTACTTACTTTATGTTGTCTTAGGTTTGCAGTTTAGTAGTATCTTTGGGAACCAAAACAGTTCCTGAGACGTTACTGGGCTCTTAACTGTTAAAGAAATATTCAGTTGTTACAGCAGGTTCATCATTATAATAAATTAAGTTCAGCTGATATAAACACATTCTATTTCACCTAGATCTGTTTAACATGGACTCATATTCTGAGGTTATACAAATGAACAAATACACTTATTCCATGTATGCTACATGCCATACCAATTTCAACATTCTTCATGTAACAGACCTAACAAAATTAGGTGAAAAGTAAATATTATGAAGCTTCCTGGTATAAGTAATTTTCTAAATTCCTCTGAAGTTCTGCATTCCTTGGGTTCAGTTATTGTTGTCAGGCGCTCGAGCTGAACGGACGTGTCTTGGTTGTGCTCCCGCCCGCTTGACTGCCTAGTGTCTCTTTGTGTGTACAGGCCTACCGCTGCTTAGGTATGGCCAGTAAGGAACACTGTCTGCTCTGCGATAAGCCGTTTTACGGTAAACAAAAATCTATCCGTTGTGGCGTGTGCGATTCGCGCTTTCATTTTAATTGTGTTCCTAATTGTTCGCCGGAGCCTAGTGTGAGTGCAACTACCGGTAAGTCTTCTTACAAGTGCGCCAATTGTATTAAGAAGGCATTACGCGTGCTGTAGTTGCAGTGATCTTTGAAATGTGCAATTCAGTGAGACAGTCGTAATTACTTGTGGTTACGAGTTGTTTAAGAGTTCAGTACATCCTATTATCCATCCAAACCCCCTGTAAAATAACTCAATCACGTGACAGTATTTCGCTCCTGTTTGCTACTGACCTTGCATCTTGAACACCCGCAGTCATGTAATCATTACAACCTGGCCTTCCGTATAGCACATGAGCATATTCGAGTAACCGGACTGACTGCATTTTTGTCGATATGAAAACACGCTCTATCAGAGGGGGAAGTTGAAAGATGCATGTAAACAGCACATGTTATGTTCCTTTCTCTGTCTCTGATTTGGTGCCGGCTGGTCAGTCCCGTCTTATCCCCACGTGGCGGGAAGGAAAGCTCTCCTCCAAGCAGTTTGCTCTGCCCGTATGTATACAAGCCCTCAATACACCGCTATGTCCGCGGCAATATGACAAGATTGCAACAGCTGACTTCATGATATGCAATAGCACATGAAGAGTTTTTAACCCTATTTTATTCCAAAACTTTCGTTTTCTTTTTGATAAGTTTATAATTCAGTGTATTTTATAATGTAACAGTTATCAAGTGGTGTGTACCGTTATGCTGTTGTGTTGCGACGGACTCAAATAAACAATTGTATATAGTACCACAACAGGATGCACGAAATAAAAAGTATAAGTGCATCGGTGTTGGTGGAGATGTCGGGAAATAAGTGTTAACTTTCCAGGTTCGAATATCACATGTTTCGCGTTTTATGTCCATTTGTGACCTATTTACTGACTTTCCCTCTTATAAAAAAGTAAAGTAAAGCTATCCCTGTAACAGGCCAGGAAGGCCCAGAGGGTTGTGAGACGTTGAGGGTCCCACATTATCTAGACAATCGGCTCAAAGATGGCGGTAAGGTTGTCAGCCTTACGCGCCGGCCGCGCTTTACTCCCCAGGAAAATTATTTAATTAATTCCTGGTACCCATTTCTGTTACAGGCTAAGTCAACCCCAGGGCCATAGTGCGGCTGGAAGGATTAGGTCAAATGAAAAAAATCCAATGAGCTCATCGGGACTTGAACCCGCGACCTTCCGGCTTGTAGCATAGCCCCTCAACCAACTACGTTACCCTTCTTATATGGAAAGTAAATTAGAAACATTCTTACCGATTGGTACACGAGCGAAATAGGGGCAATATCAGATGAGACAGCCATCGGAATGAGAGGCGGATACACCTCAGGAGCCAGCATTTTATAAGCTTCGAATTCCAATATTTACTCTCAGTTATCTCAATGCCGTTTCATGGAGCAACCTAGACGTACAGACGGATGCTGTTTGTACTAATGCAGGCCCCTATCCTATACAAAGCATCGTAAGAGGACGAACTTGTACAAAGTTTTGCTCGCTACAGAGACACATCACGGGCCAGGCGATAGCAACTCGGTCCGGACTTCGAAACTTACTTTCTGTGCGCCTAACTTTGGGGAGGAAACTGATACCCCGGCTATTTCAACCGATCAATCGGCTCTGAAGAAGAGTCAGCCTGCTTCCATATGAACAGTGGCTGCAGACGCTAAACCCCACCTCGTCTCTGCAAAGTATCTGAAGCCACTTTGTTCGGTGTCTCTCTCACAAACGGACACTCACAGCATTGCAGTAATTGATTAGCTAAACATGTAGCATGCGTAAGAAGGTGAGAATGCATAGAATACTCTACACTGAATCCCTGAAATTAATGGACCGCCTGGGGGAATTCGGTGTAGGTCTAGAAATTACATTAGAAGAAGTTCGGGGAAGAATTAATCGTCTACTTTTCTTTGATACGACATGGACCACACAGAAAAAGAAAAAACTCGGGACACACAAGACATACACAGAGTAAAGCAATCTCATAAGCGTCCTAACGAAAATTAGGAGTGGCGTACGGAGAGAAAACAATTTCGACTTCTCAGTTTTCCTATTTCCAGTACTTTTTAGTGTACTGATTTTCAGTATCACTGCGTATAAGAAGTCAGTTACATTTTCCGAAGAATATCTGCAACCTCCTCAAGAAGCACTGTTCCAGTATGTACTTCTTTCTGAAATAAGGATTTTTTTGTGTATCTCCGTTTATTTGTACAATCCGTCCATATTAA
>NW_019739767.1:0-475 GCF_002891405.2 Cryptotermes secundus
ACTTATTTTTGATGATGCTCATAGATGAAAATGCGACTTCGCACATATACGTCGAACCAGAACATGAATAAATTTTCAGAGCAATGCTATGATTCATGAGATATTTATTCCTGTATACCAGAGTCCAGAAATTCCTACAAGTTGCAAAGGAGGGTTTCAAAGTTATGTCTTCTTGGAAATTTAAAATTTCTAATTTCTAATTCTTCAAGATTATATTTTCCTAAGATTTCCGTCACCTCCCCTTCAAGTTCACTAACATTAACAGTAGCGAATGGATTACTGATAAACATTGACACTGGTTCAAGTGTTGAAAACTGGCTAATTCTATTACCAAATTCGCTCACAAGGGCTTCAAGATGCTGGGCAAAAGATGGAAGATCGTGTTCACAGCCATTTAAGGTTTCCACAACAGATTTGAAAGGGAAGTTCTGTTTAAATGTGCAATCCATAGCTTTAGTTTCTTTCTAAAAGCATT
>NW_019739767.1:608-784 GCF_002891405.2 Cryptotermes secundus
CAGGAGATGATTTCAGAAAGTCCCTGACCTCATCCAGAAGAGAGCAAGATTCTTCCAGTTTTTTCCCCCTACTAAGCCACCTTATGTCTGCATGGAAAATTATGTCACCATGCTCAGTGTCCGACATATTTAAAAGATTTCTGAACAATCGATGACGAGTAGAAGACGATCTGATA
>NW_019739768.1:0-422 GCF_002891405.2 Cryptotermes secundus
CTTCATTTAAAATTATAAATATTTTAAAAATAAGTCGGTATAGTGACACTTTTTCCGTTCGAAGCGTAGAGATCCAGCGTTTTACAATTGTTTCAGTTCTATCACAGCTGTGTTCTGAAGTAGTTAGCAAATTTTGGTTGCTAATTAGAGAATTACAGATGGGTCGTTTGAGATGTCCCCGACTGTATGGCCACTTGATGACGGTAATAAATTGGTGATGGACACAATTAAAGAACATTTAGAAATGATGCAACAGAAATTCAATAGGTATTTTGGAGAGAGCGTACAAGATTTCGATTGGGTTCGTGATCCATTTGTTGTGAATTCAGAACATCTTCCGATTAATATACAAGAGGTAGTCGCAGATTAAAANTGAGAGAACATTGAAACTAAAACTCCTCAAAGTGCCTTTGGATACGTTT
>NW_019739769.1:0-565 GCF_002891405.2 Cryptotermes secundus
ATAATTTCGATAGATGATATGTTAAATTTAACGAATATAAACAAGTATTTGAATTATTTCAATGACATTTATGAAATTTTGACCAAAAATTTTTAATATTTCAAGTAAATATTGAGAATTCCAACAAATTTATAGTGATTCCATATTAATTATTGGAATTTTTGCAATATTTTGACGATATTTATTTAATTATTTTTAATGAAATTTCAGTTATATCGTGATATTTTAAGGAATTCTAAACCAAATTTGATCTTCATCAACCTAATTTATATAATTTTAAATCAATTTTCTTTCTCGATTTCAATTAATATATATAATGTCAATTATTTTGTGATTGATTTCACACTAACTTTAGGATCTCTAGCAGTGTCTGCGACGATTTACGCAATATTTGAGGAAATTTAAAGAAATTTTCAACGATTCGAAGTTAATTTAGAAAATTTTTAAAGAATTTTGAATATTTTCAACATCTATATAACTTTATCATAAAATTCCTGACTTCTTCAAGTTAAGGTAAATAGTTTCTAACAATATATAAAATGGTCCACACTAATTAAGGAATTCC
>NW_019739769.1:702-768 GCF_002891405.2 Cryptotermes secundus
TTTATGAAAATTGTTCCGAAATTTTTTGACAATTTCAGGTTAATATAAGGATTCGCACACAATACG
>NW_019739770.1:0-946 GCF_002891405.2 Cryptotermes secundus
TTCACTACAGCTGAAAGGGTACACCTTAACAGATGTGCAGCAAGCTTCAATGCTCTAGTGGCTACAGGTAAGCAGTATATGTTTCTTATATGAATGAAGTGACTAATAATGGGGACTAGTTTTTAAAGTTACTGCCTCAGAACCCAGTTGCAATCAAACAAATGTCATTATCATCTGACTTCAATTGACTTCTTAAACTGTATATCAATATACAAGTTATGTAGAATATGTCACAAATACTGGTGGCAAAGATTTTAATATGAGGAATAATGTAATGAAATTTACAAGTTTTGTATAACGTTAGTCCTTTGTAAAGTAATGTGTTATTTTCCAATGTAAAGGAAATGTAATTCACGTTAGGAGGCGCACTAACTTCTGTTCCCCCCCACACACTCAGGTGGGTGCAGCAGTGAATAGAAGGCAACAGCTGTGTTTGTTGAGGAGGTTGACAACCTCTTCCATAGTTTCAATGGTGGGACAAGTGTTGGCCGAGGGAAAACACTGCGTTGCCCACTCAGTGACAACAGTCCCCATATAGAGCTCTGGAAAAAGGCAAGTATGGGGATAAAGAGTTGGATCTTACTCAAGGATGGTAAACCTGCCTTTCTTCATCCTCCTCTTCCACACAATGGGTGACTGATTGACATCACTGCTGCCCAGTATGTGTGGAGGACACTGAAAGAGGCGGGTTTTGAGTACCTTCACACCCAAAACCTGAATCAGGACCCCCTTGAGAACACATTTGGAGCTATTCGTTTAAACTGTGGTTCGAACAATAACCCAACTGTGGGACAGTTTGTAGATGCCCTGAAGACTAGCATCATCAGTGGCCTTGCATTTAGAGGACTGGGGGAACTAATTGTGAGGATGATGGTGCTACTCTTCTGGATAATCTGTANGTAATCGCTTTTCAGGGCACCTGAAGCTGCTTCATGAAATCCTTCCA
>NW_019739771.1:0-1340 GCF_002891405.2 Cryptotermes secundus
GGCTACCAAGCTAGCAACGCAAGGTTAGCAAACTAGCAACGCAAACCTGGCAAGCTGGCTAAGCAAAGCTAGCAAGCTAGGAAAGCAAAGCAAACAAGCTTTCAACGCAAATCTAGCAAGCTAGCAACGAAAAAACTTGCAAGCAAGAAGCGCACAACAAGCAAGCAAGCAGCGCAAAGCTAGCAAGCTAGCAACGCAAAGCTATCAAACTCGAAACGCATAGCTAGCAATTTAGCAAAGGAAAGCTCGCAAGGTATCAAAGCTAAGATAGCAAGCTAGCCACCCAAATCGAGCAAGCTAGGAAACAAAGCTTGCACACTAGCAACGCAAAATTGGGAAGCTAGCATCGCTAAGCTAGCAAGCTAGCAACGCAAAGCTGGAAAGCTAGCAACTCAAACTGGCAAGCTAGCAACGCATATATAGCAAGTTGCAGAAGAAAGCTAGCAAGCTAGCAACGCAAAGCTAACAATCTAGCAACGCAAAGCTAGCAAAATAGCAAAGCAAAGTTAGCAAGCTAGCAAAGCAAAGCTAGCAAGCAAGAAAGACAAACAAGCAAGCAATCAACGCAAAGATAGCAAATTGGCAACGCAAAATTAGCAAGCTGGCAACCCAATGCTAGCAAACCAGCAACGCAAAGTAGCAAGCTAGCAACGCAAAGCTGGAAAGCTAGCAACTCAAACTGGCAAGCTAGCAACGCATATATAGCAAGTTGCAGAAGAAAGCTAGCAAGCTAGCAACGCAAAACTAGCAAACTAGCAACGCAAAGATAGCAAGCTAGCAACGCAAAGCAAGCAAGCTAGCAACGCAAAGCAAGCAAGCTAGCAACGCAAAGTTAGCAAGTTAGCAACGAAAATCTAGCAATCTAGCAATCTAACAAGTTAGCAACTCAAACCTACAAGCTATAAAAGGCAAGATAGCAAGGTAGCAACACAAAGCTAGCAAGCTAGCAACGCAATGCTAGCAAGCTATCAACGGAAAATTATCAAGCTAGGAAAGCAAAGCTAACAAGCTAGCAAAGCAAAGTTAGCAAGCAAGAAACGCAAAGCTGGAAAGCTAGCAACGCTCAGCTGGCAAGCTAGCAACCAAATCTAGAAATCTAGCATTGTTGCACCTCAGAGATAGCAAGCTATCAACGCCAAGCTAGCAAGGTAGCAACACACAGCTAGCAAGATAGCAACGCAATGCTAGCCAGCTAGCAACGCAATGCTAGCAAGCTAGCAACGGAAAGCTAACAAGCTAGAAACACAAAGCTAGCAAGCTAGCAACACAAAGCTAGCAAGCAATAAACGCAAAATCAAGCAATCAAGCAACCCAAAGCTAGCAAGCTAGCAACTCAAAGC
>NW_019739772.1:0-2921 GCF_002891405.2 Cryptotermes secundus
GTTCAATGTTGATTACAATAATATGGCCAGCATAATAAAATATCTTAAGCAATATAATGAACCTTGAAAATCTTAAATATATAAATGTCCACAAGTTCAATGCTGAACATAATAATATGGCCAACATAATAAAATAACTGAAGGAATGTAATGAGCCTTAAAAATCTGATGTTTATATATTTATGTTCATAAGATCAATGCTGAACACAATAATATGGCCAAAATGATGCAATGACTGAAGGGATATGCCCATAATAACAAATTAGATGAATAAAATATGTAGACCCTAATAAGTAAAAGTTCCTACCTAGGAAGTAGTTAATAAGTTAATTACAAAATATATCCTGACATTGATTCTGCTCCTCGGTGTTTCACGCTGAAACAGGTAACCTGAAGATTACAAGTCAATTATAAAGTAATGCCACTTCATTCTTACCCACATATAAACAAGAGCCATTTGAGTCAGAAAAGAATTTCCCACACAATTCTTTATTGAAATATAATTATTTTCAGATAGAGGGCAGAATGAACTCTGACCATCTTCTGAGAATGATGTTCTAATATACTGGGAAGAAGGTAACAGGTCTCCAAAGGGTGAAAGAGATGGAGCTCAAGATCAGAAGAGGTTTCTTATATGTAATCTGACTATAGGGGACAATGTTATGAACAAAGTACTCAAAAGCAGAGGTTTGAGACAAGAGCATGTGAAGGCATGGTAGTTGGAGTTGCTTGTCACAAGGGTTACTTTCTCCAACTTACGAAACAACTATTGATGCTCATGTGAGCAATTGGAATATATTATTCCAGTAATTCAATAACTGCTCTCTGCTAATTTCCAGGGCTGGTGTGGGCAGGATATTACAAGGCAAAGATGAAGAGGCATTACTTTCCTAATGACTTACTGATGTGTCAGTATCTTAATCTTCTTCCTCTTTGTGGCCCTCTGCCTGGCTATTTCAGTCATCAACCTGTTTTCGCTTACACCACCAAGGAATGTAAATTCTTGTGAGACATCTCACAATACCATCTACTATTCATTGGTAGTGAAGTGAACAACCAGTACACCTATTCCACTCCAAGTCAATGGTGCTCTAAAGTACAGGATTAGTATTATGGGTGCAGCTTTCTGTGCTGTTATTATAAACAAGCAGTCTGTTCATCTGACAGCATCTGTCACTCTTGGGAACCATCAGTGTAGTGGGGAAGTCCCTGTTTTCAGAAGTGTGGAGGTTATGATTGCGTAAGAATACATTCTGTTGTCGTGTCTGGATGAGGAGCCATCAGTGTAGTGGGGAAGTCCCTGTTTTCAGAAGTGTGGAGGTTATGACTGCATAAGCATACATTCTGTTGCAGTGCCTGAATGATGAAATATTTTAATGGATACCATCAGTGTAGTGGGGAAGTCCCTGTTTTCAGAAGTGTTGAGGTTATGATTGCATAAGCATATATTCTGTTGCAGTGCCTGGATGATGAAGTATTTTAGCGAGGCCTCTCTTGAGGACATGAGTGGAATGAATGACATTAGTTTAATTTCCAACAGTATTCAGGCATGAGCCATAAGTTGGATGAGATAAAAATTAAAAATACACCCTATTCATCATGGTTGATAAGAGGATATTTGTTGGGTTGTTGGTCACTAGAGAAGAGAGTTGTTACTCCATGTATGGCGTATGAACCCATTACCCTAAACTCAGCTTACTTTTCTGCTGTATTACATCTTGGTGTATGACGCATGCGAAGCTTTTGTGTTTTGGGGGTCAGTTTAAATCTGTCAGGTATAGTTGGTCCTGTCTTGTGTGCTTATTTTGTAGGCAATTTTGTATACATGCTTTATCCTATCACCCATACAGATTATCTGGTTCCAAATTAATTGGAGCATGCTATGCAGTTGGATTTATGTTGCACATCAGCAACACTGACACCCTCAAATCAATTTACTTTGCTTACTTTCACTCTCTAATGAAGTATGGAATAATTCTGGGGGTAATTCATCTGACAGTATAAAGGTATTTATATTGCAAAAGAAAATTATTAGAATCATGATGGGTGTCAAATCTCATAACTCTGTAGAGATCTATTTAAGAGATTACAGTTCTTAACTCTTCCATGTGAATAAATGTATTTATTGAAAAGCTTCATCAAAAATTACTTTGAACTTTTTCAGAACAATGCAGATGTACACAGTATTAACACAAGGCACAAGCACTGTCTTCATAAGCCAAATGCTAATCTGTCATCTTTCCAAGATGTGCAAATTACACTGGGATAAAAATCTTCAGTAAACTGCCATTGGATATCAAGTTTTATGAAGGAAAAAGCATGACTTAAAACAGAACTAAAATGACACTTACTCACAAACTTGTGCTATTCTGTTGATGAATACCTATTGTCTGCATAGTGACTCATCCATGTGAGGGTTGTGTAAGTTGGCAATAAAAAAGTACCCTGTACCAGGCGTTGAAGGCCCATAGGGTTGTGAGACCTTGAGGGTCCCACATTATCTAGACCAGTTTGGTTCAACCCGCGGGCCGCGTGCAGCCCTCTTATTCATTTTGTTGTCACTTGCCCTTCTTACTAGATAAATATATTAATTAAACATTTGGAAAAAAATTGTATACCCTTCTTACTGTTCTAAGTTTAAGTAACAGTACACAGAATAAATCGTATTTGTAAAATTCAAGGAAATGCCATCAGCAGTGTTGGCAACATCAATTCAGGACAGACTGACCACTACTAAACATTATTTTCTTCCCGCTGCCCTGCAGGGCATACAAAAAAAAAAGATTTAGCGGGACACCGCTGACATTGGTAACGCTGCCCATCAGATGGCAGCACTTTACAATCTTTATTTCTCCTATGACGGCCACCTCGATAACAAGCTTCACTCTTCGGCCGTTATAATCTGTGGCGTGCATCCTACG
>NW_019739773.1:0-440 GCF_002891405.2 Cryptotermes secundus
TTCCTTTTCCTGATATTAAATTTAAAAATACAACAACTACAGAGATAGAAAGAATTATCAACTCCATTAGAACAAAGAATTCTCATGGATATGATGGAATCACCACAAAAATGCTAAAAGTTAGTACCCCCTTCATAAGTTCTCCTTTAAACTATATCTGTAATAAATCTATAATGTTAGGAATTTTTCCTACTTGTTTAAAATACTCCATTATGAAACCACTATTCAAAAAGGGTGACAAGAGAAATATAGCTAATTATAGGCCAATTTCTCTATTGACCACATTCTCGAAGGTGTTCGAAAAAATTATCTATCAAAGACTCCTGCAACATATTGAAGGTAATAATATCTTAGTAAATGAGCAATTTGGGTTTAGACCAACCACATCAACAGAGAATGCATCTTACAAATTGATAAATGAAATTATGAAGGCAATGAAT
>NW_019739774.1:0-615 GCF_002891405.2 Cryptotermes secundus
AGCAAAGCAAAAGCTGGCAAGCTAGCAATTCAAAACTTTCAAGGTAGAAAAGCAAAGCTGGCAAGCTATCCAAGCAAAGGTATCAAGCTAGAAAGGCGAAGCAGTCAAGCTAGCTACGCAAAGCAGGAAAGTTAGCAACGCAAAGCAGGAAAACTAGCAACGCAAAGCTAGAAAGCTAGCAACGCATATATAGCAAGCTAGCAAGCTAACAACGCAACGCTAGCAAGCTAGCAACGCAAAGCTAGCAAGCTAGCAACGCAAAGCTAGCAAGCTAGCAACGCAAAGCTAGCAAGCTAGCAACGCAAAGCTAGCAAGCTAGCAACGCAAAGCTAGCAAGCTAGCAACGCAAAGCTAGCAAGCTAGCAACGCAAAGCTAGCAAGCTAGCAACGCAAAGCTAGCAAGCTAGCAACGCAAAGCTAGCAAGCTAACAAAGGATATCTAGCAAGCTAGAAACGCTAAGGTAGCAAGCTAGCAAAGCAAAATTAGCAAGCTACTAACTCAAAGCTATCAAGCTAGCAACTCAAAGCTAGCAAGCTAACAACGCAAAGCTAGCAAGCTAGCAACGCAAATCTAGCAAGTTAGCAAGCTAGCAACGCAAAGATAGGAAATTATGA
>NW_019739774.1:770-866 GCF_002891405.2 Cryptotermes secundus
ACGCAAAACTAGCAAGGAAGCCAAGAAAAGCTAGCAAGCTACTACGCATATCTAGTAAGCTAGCAACGCAAAGCTAGCAAACTAGCAACGCAAAGC
>NW_019739775.1:0-1201 GCF_002891405.2 Cryptotermes secundus
GGGACAGAAGAGGGTATTCTCATTTGAAGGAGAAAGCTCTAGATCACATCAACCGGAGGAACTGTCTTGGAAGAGACTGTGGATCTGTCGTCTTGACAGATTACAGATGAATGAATGAATGAATGAATGTACTTTCTGGCTCTTTCTAGTCCTTTCAGTGGATCCACGAATGTTGCTTTACATTCTGCAACTTCTTCCTCTTCCAGTTTTTCTTCCAACCTAGTCAAATCTTCATCTAACACCTGGTAGACACTCCGGACTCCACAGTTCTTGAGAGCAATGTCACATGTTAGGTAGACCTTAAACTGCTTTCCAAGAGGTTGTAAACTGTGTCAATCATCCTCTTCAGCTTCGGTGAGTATCAATGCACTAACATCATTGATCAGTCAAGAAACCTCACATCACAAAGCTGTTGTGACCCAAGAGGTTGGTGGGATGACTGAATTATGTTGGCCAAGCAGTAGTGTAAGAATTCAGTGATGATGGTTCTCAGTTGGCTACCTGAGCGTGTATTCCAACCACAAAGAGTGAAAACTGACTGCAGAATATGGAGTATTTCTTGACATATTCTATACAAAGCTGGTAATGTACATCTTGCAAGCAGCTTCTTAGCAACAACCAGACAAAATGTGTTAACCAATTCAAATCATTGGGTTCTTATATTATTCTTATTTAATATTACAATACAATGTCCCAAGACCATGAACCCACACAGAATAACACGTTATACCAAAGTTAGGGAAGGGACAATTGATTAGTTAGTTTCTGGTCAAATTCAGAAAAAGCAGTGCTGAACTTATCAAATTGCAAAGGATGACCTAGTTGGGTATTACTGGAGCAAGTGAGGTACTCCTTGGACTCCCCCACTTCATTTACAGCCGCAGACTGAGGCCAAAGCGGTCCTCTACTGGAGTGACCGATGGAAACCAAATCTGAAGGTTTTGGATAGTGCACATCACTCAATGTGTGAAAGAAGAACCCATCCTACAGATGGGGACTCATAAAATGATACTGAGACATATCTATGACAAACCTTTCATGGTCAGAGTCCCTGACAGAAACGAATGGAAAGACGAGTTTCAGCCCAACAGAAAAGAGGACTAATCTGGTACACAGGTGATTCCAAGACAAATGAAGGCACTGGGGCTTGGGTGTATGGTTATGGTATAAGGCAGGAGCTTAGCTTCAGCCTTGGGAAATA
>NW_019739776.1:0-698 GCF_002891405.2 Cryptotermes secundus
CCTCCAACTACCATCTTTTCAGATTTGTGAAGGATCAGCTGTGTGAACAACGTTTTCAGACAAGGGAGGCGATTCAGAAAGCAGTGCATCAGTGTCTTCAGATGGCTGGAACAGAATTTTAAAGAAGGGGAATTTTCAAACTCCCAGAACGCTGGGAGAAATGTGAGCAAAGGAGTGGCGATTATGTGGGAAAATAAAGAAAGGTCTGCAAATTGAGCTGGTGTATTTGGTTTGTCAATAATAAAGCATGTTACTCTACAAAAAATTGTTGCTCATGAATTTCAGTACGACCCTTGTATATGCCATTAACCCTGTGTGGGCCAAGTTTTCGGACAGCTTCAGACAAAATACAGCTTAAAGGACATGTATGTACACCTGTAACCTAATCTAGCTAACTTATAACTGAATGTACTCTAACTTAATGTAACCTCCATAATCTAACTTTTAACGGAAAGTAACAAAACTAACCTGAGCTAACTTGTCGAGGAACATACATGTACGTCCATAGAACAGAAAGGATCAAGGTGTGTATACTTACTGCCATAAGCTTTATGAATTTAGCTTAGTGGTTTATATGAGGTTCACTCTGCACTACACCTCACCATCCATAGGAGTACACAAAGCAAAGAATAGTCGCATAAAGAGCATTTTTTTTTGCTAGAGTCAAGGTCAGTGTAATGTAATAGAAGTGGTCCCAT
>NW_019739776.1:966-1083 GCF_002891405.2 Cryptotermes secundus
ATATGCTTGTTATTCTAATTTTGTTATTGGTGTTTGGAAAATATTTCAACATACCTGTAGACAGAAATATGCTTGTCACCAAATGACATAATTGGACATTCTCAAAATCATTGTCAA
>NW_019739777.1:0-305 GCF_002891405.2 Cryptotermes secundus
AATATTGTTCACCCACCTAAGCCTTGGTCTTCCCAGTGGTCTCTTCAAGTAATAGAGAAACTGAAGCGAGCGGTATTTTCCATGCGGTCCGTGCCGTGTATAATGTTCAACATGTAGTGAAACGAAAGGAGGGGATTAATTCTTAGAATATCTTGTCTCTTTTNTACATGAAAATTAAAGAAAATGCTTCTTTTCTGCTTTTCCCCCAACTGTTCTCTGATAACGAAATAATCACTTACTGAAAGAAAGAGACGAATATGTATGTGTGGAACAACTAAATAATACCGTTATAAAATCATACAGGT
>NW_019739778.1:0-408 GCF_002891405.2 Cryptotermes secundus
AATCCTACAATTTCTTAAGGCCTTTTTTTAAGGAAAGAGCACATAGACCAGTAAAGGTGAGACTGGCGTCCTCAGGACCTTTGACTGTGATTTGTTGCATGCATGGGGGTGCTATCGCCGACAAGCGGCAGTCGCTCGGTCGGTAAAGTTCACTTGCAGACTGAATTCACTTTTTTAATACAGTGAAACCTCGATCTATCATTCCCGGATCCATCGTTCAATGTCTGCGGTCCCTGAACAAATCCTATTTAAACTATGAAATAAAACCCGCATTGATCGTTCTTCAATTAATCGTTTTCCCACATCTATCGGTCGGAATTCTTGGTCCCCATTAATGTTAATCCCGCATTGATCGTTTTTACAAAAGTGCAACACCACACAAATGTTAGTAAGCATTGGTAGTAGTAA
>NW_019739779.1:0-210 GCF_002891405.2 Cryptotermes secundus
GGAAAACTATTCGAGAAAGTAATTTTAAAGTTTCTCCATAAACATGTTGAAGAAAGAGGCCTGCTGAACGCAAGTGAGTTTGGTTTTCGTGCACGTCACAGCACGACATTGCAATGTATGAGGCTGGCGGACCACGTGACCCTTAATTTCAACAATAAAATGTCTACGGCTGCAGTGTTCTTAGACATCGAAAAAGCCTTTGATACCACG
>NW_019739779.1:339-496 GCF_002891405.2 Cryptotermes secundus
AAATTCAGGGTCTCTGTTGAAGGCGAAATGTCAACGCCAAGGGAAATGCAAGCAGGGCTGCCACAAGGTTCTGTCCTTTCCCCCACCCTTTTCAACATGTATATAAACGATACCCCCCAAACTCATGGTATTCATTTGGCCCTTTTGCGGACGACAC
>NW_019739780.1:0-210 GCF_002891405.2 Cryptotermes secundus
AATGGTCTTATTGGACACAAAGACGAAGTGATTCTGTTCCTTAAACAACAACACATTGACATTCTACTCATCAGCGAAACGCACTTCACAGCCGAAAGTTATATCAAAATTCCAAACTACAGAGTGTATCATACTAATCACCCAGATGGCACCGCACACGGAGGCACTGCTATTCTCATAAAGCAAACAATCGATCATTACCAACTCCAA
>NW_019739780.1:287-390 GCF_002891405.2 Cryptotermes secundus
CAGCGGGTTACCCCCCCCAGGCACAACATAAAAAAAGAACACTTGGAGCAGTTCTGCAGTACATTTGGTCAGAGATTCTTAGCTGGAGGAGACTATAACAGCA
>NW_019739781.1:0-579 GCF_002891405.2 Cryptotermes secundus
TTAGTATTAAGTAAAATGATCTGTGCATGCATTTTTTATGTATAGATAAGTGCTGTTATTATACTGGTGATTAAGGCCGCGCCATAGCTCAAGCGGTTAGTCGCTGGCTTCCCACCGTGGTGGTCCAGGTTCGATCCTGACTCTGGTCAAGTGGGATTTGTGGTGGACAAAGTGGCGCTGGGGCAGGTTTTCTCTGAGTACTTCGGTTTCCCCTGCCAATCTTCATTCCACCAATTGCTCCACAATCACCCTCACCTATCATCTGGGGCTGGTACANCAGAAGTGGCCACAGTACAAGGGATTTAGTCCCACCCCACTAGCAATAAAAAAAAATACTGGTGATTATGTTTTACAATATTTAACATCATCTGGGGCTGGGGGTTTCAAATCTGGTAGTAAGGGTTGGTAAAAGTAAAGCTATCCCTGTACCAGGCCGTGAAGGCCCATAGGGTTGTGAGACGTTGAGGGTCCCGCATTATCTAGACAGTCGGCTCAAAAATGGCAGCAAGTTTGTCAGCCTTATGTGCCAGCTGAGGTTTACTCCCCAGAAAAATTATTTAATTAATTCCTGGTACTCAT
>NW_019739782.1:0-766 GCF_002891405.2 Cryptotermes secundus
TCGGGTAAAATGGAGAATTTGTGTAGATTTTCGAAAATTAAACGATTGACTGTAGGGAATTGTTACCCACTGCCTTTAGTACAGCAAATGGTCATTTTGAATTTAAGAGAATGCCATTCGGTTTGAAATCAACGCCAAGTACTTTTCAACGGATGATGAACAACGTTTTATCAGAATTAATTGGGGAAAAATGTTTAGTTTACATGGATGACGTTTTAATTGTAGTAGAAACTTTAAAGGAGTATAATTCCAAATTAAGGGCTGTTTTTCAAAAACTTCGAGAATTTAATTTAAAAATTGAACCAGACAAGTGCGAATTTTTAAAAGAGGAATTAAACTATTTAGGTCATGTAGTAACTTCAGCAGGTGTTAGACCAGATGATTCCAAGGTCAAAGCAGTAGTGGAGTTTCCCATACCACGAACACAGAAGGACATTAAATCATTTTTAAGTTTTGTAGGATATTACCGCAAATTTATAGTTGACTTTAGCGTAATTGCAAAACCATTAATAGAATTATTAAAGAAAGGAAATGAATGGAACTGGACAGAAAGAGAACAGGCCAGTTTTGACTTATTGAAATTTAAACTAACTAATACTTTTTGTTACAATATCCAGATTTTAGTAAACCATTTATTTTGACAACAAATGCTAGTGGCTATGCCATAGGAGCCATTTTAAGTTAAGGGAAATTGGGACAAGCTAAACTAATTGTATATGTTAGTAGAACTTTAAATGAAGCTGAATTAAAATACGCGACAGTGGAA
>NW_019739783.1:0-126 GCF_002891405.2 Cryptotermes secundus
GCTAGCAAGCTAGAACGCAAAACTAGCAAGCTAGCAACGCAAAGCGAGCAAGCTAGGTACGCAAAATTAACAAGCTAGCAATCCAAAGTTACCAAACTAGCAACGCAAATCTAGCTAGCTAGCAAC
>NW_019739783.1:382-483 GCF_002891405.2 Cryptotermes secundus
TAGCTGGAAAGCTAACAACACAAAGCTGGTATTCTAGAAAATCAAAGCAGGGAAGATAGCAACGCAAAGCTGGCAAGCTAGCAACGGAAAGCAAACAAGCT
>NW_019739784.1:0-474 GCF_002891405.2 Cryptotermes secundus
AGGTAACAACGCAAAACTAGCAAGCTTGCCACGCAAATCTAGCAAATCAGGCAACGCAAACCTGGCAAGCTAGGAATGCAAACTTGCAAGTTAGCAACGCAAATTGGCAAGATAGCAACGCAAAGATTGCAAGCTAGCAAGCTAGTAACTGAAAGCTAGCAGGCTAGCCACGCAAGGCTAGGAAGCAAGCAACGCAAATCTAGCAAGCTAGGAACGCAAAGATAGGAAGCTAGCAAATCAAAGGTAGCAAGTTAGCAACGCAAAGCTGTTAAGCTAGAAAAGCAAAGCTAGAAGGCTAGCAACGCAAAGCTAGGAAGATAGCAATGCAATTCTAGCAAGCTAGCAACGCCAAGCTACCAAGCTAGCAACGCCAATCAAGCAAGCTAGCAACGCAAAGATAGCAAGATAAAAAAGCAAAGCTATCAAGCGAGCAACGCATATATAGAAATCTAGCAAGCTAGCAACGCAAAGCTA
>NW_019739785.1:0-493 GCF_002891405.2 Cryptotermes secundus
AGTGGCTGCAAAATTGGCGTGTTCTCAAGAACTACTCATCTCCATGAGTAAGTTCAATATCACTTCTCCCATATCCTTTGGGGCGGATTTGAGTGAAGTGCTATTAAACTTGGTCCCCACCCTTTCAAAAAAAAAAAAAAGAAAAGAAAGAAAAAAGAAAGAAAGAAAGAAAGAACGGAATAAGAGCCTCTGCAGCTCTGGAGTCAGCAAAATGAACTTGGTCCTGATGTATGCCATTAATGTAGAATTCGGTACCTGTGGGCAATAATGAATTTCATGGCCTTAAATATACACGTGGGTGGCAATAAGACGCAGTGGAGATTTCTCTGCGGCCAGGGACCATACAACAGCGCGTATAAGTTCAAATTAAAATTTCCGTTAGTATAATGAAGTCTGTTAGCCCAAATAAGTGTAAAATATTATTTATTCGAGTTCCTGATTAACACATTCGAGCAGAGTTTTACTTAATTACCGTAACGTATTTACAGGAGTC
>NW_019739786.1:0-358 GCF_002891405.2 Cryptotermes secundus
CTCCTCAGCAAGTACATTTTCTTGTCTAATAGGAGTCTCGTTGTTTTAAGTTTATTCACCAAATTATGATTTGTTTGTCTGCTGGGAACTCTTTCATCATGAAATTTACATTGAAATTTTTGCTGACACTTTCCAGCAGATCCATATTTCACGTAGGTGTCATACAGAAATACACGTTGCTCTAAAGTATAGCGAACCATGTTGTGCCACACTGCTGACTAACTCTTAATTGGGAACAAATGGCTCATGGCACTGATAACTACTGTCTACTGCTCACAAATCATAAACTCCCATAAATGAACCCTACTGCTTGCTAGGTATCATAATACTGTGTAGAGGTCTACAAATTAATTACTTT
>NW_019739786.1:373-1753 GCF_002891405.2 Cryptotermes secundus
ATGTTGGGTCATCGGCAAAAATAGTGTGCACTTCATGACCAGCGATGTACCGGTAGTGGTGAAGCACTCAGCCATGAACGTGTCTAGTTACTAAAAATATTCCCTGTAATTATATTGTTGCAAAAGTATTATGTAAGTTCAAATTAAGATTGTAAGTTGTAGATATATATAATTAATATTCCTTTCATGATTCAGGTTATACTAACATACTTTATGTCCCTCTACATACTGTCACATGTTACTGACTAGATGTTGGGTTGCCATAGATGCTACACTTCCTAACTTCCAGAGACGCTGCTCCAGTTGTCAAGACACATTAGTGCCTGCATCATGTTGACCAAGGCAATGTAGCACATATACCAGTGCAGCAGTACCAGCTCGACTATTGCGGGTACTGAGGGTTAAGAGCATGTTGCATTATTCGTCCAAGTACCCCATAATCATTTGAACACAACTGACCTCTGCTGTTTACTGTCTTTTGAGTACAATTAACAATGCACTATGTATAGTTACAAGTAACACTGCTGAGAAGTATGTTACCTCATTTGACAGTAGTGTATATCTCAGAAACTAAGCATCTCAATTCATATGTTGTATAACAGTGTCAATTTGTTTATTTTTTGACAAGAAATACTACAGACAGCTTGTGCAAAAATTTTGTTTCAACTTGTATGTTACTGTGAACATGATCTAAATTAAACTGAATCCAATCTAACCCAGCCTCTTATACTGGCATTCACTTCACTACAGATGCAGTGACTATACTGACATAAATTGGTTATATGAGGCCTGACTGAGTAAATGCGCAGCTGAGGGTGGGATGAAGGTATAAGAGGCTTTATATTGCACATTCTGCAATGAAATGCATAATGCTATGTGAATAGTAAGGCAGCGTTTAACACATCATCTACATTATACATATCTAACACTGATATTTACCATAAGCACAAGAATTGTTTTTCTATATTTAATTGTACAGAGAAGGAATGGTTCATATTTACATACACTGACAACATGAAAGTAGCTGAGTATGCAACCTGTAAGCAAGGAATAAGTTATTCAGTAAAGTGAACTTAATCGCAATTTTGGTGTGTATATTTATCACAGTAACAAAATATTAAATTCAAGACATCCATCTATATTTTTAAAAATGCATAATAATATACACGATAATATTATAAAATGGAGGTAAATGAACAGAATCACAGCAAAACGTTCTTCTATCAAGAATATCAGAAATCACTGCTATTAATTCAAGTACTCACTATTTATAAGCAAGCGATGTGATCAGAAAATAGTGGTTGTGTTGCTGCTGTCTTTAAAGCAGACTGGAATGTTAGCTTCTGTTTCTCATCTTTTAGCTGCAAAACATATCATATA
>NW_019739787.1:0-1170 GCF_002891405.2 Cryptotermes secundus
ACACACAGACATCCATGCATCGTGTGGGATTCGAACTCACGATCACAGCGTTCCAGCGAGAGAAGACAGTTCGTGCCTTATACCGCGCGGCCACTGTAATCGGCAGCTTGTCTTCCAACCAGCTGAAATTAATAACAAACATACGCATGTATAGAACATATATTTTCCTCTGTTGTCTGCTCAGCAACTCCAAATGTATTTTGGTTGCGCTAAGATTGATGGCTTCATCAGTGGTGTAAAGCGTGAGATATGACGTAAGAGTGGCGGAATGCAGACACTCCGCTCCTTTCGCAATGTAGCACGAATACACGTGTGAAAATCAGTGTGAATAGGTATTTTCCGAACGCGGAAAATCCGATGACGTGTGCTCTCCCACACGCGCGCATACGAGGAATTCTGCTGCTGTTTGATATGCGAAGGGCGGTTTAGCGTTTGCGTATGCATATGTATCTCTAATTTGGTGTGTTTTATTCAGTATTTTGAACGCTGTGAATATTCTGCTCTGGTAAGTTCGCCCAACGCTGTCACAGAACGCGCTCCTTTCGAGGGACGCGTTCACCGCTTTGGACGAAGGCCTACTGTGCTGCTGCCTGAAAATGATCTTCATTCTGATGACGGTTCTTTCTGTATGCTGAACTTAACATGGGTTAAGATTTACGATTCTGAGGGCGATAGCTTTGAATACTACAATCTTGTGGGATGTGGCGCCGTGTAGTCAAGTAGAGCTTCACAGTTGTTCGAAGGAACTCACTGACCCGTAAAACTGAGCACTTCCTGAGAAGCCGCCAATTGTGCTGCTACTCAAGAACTTTCCAACATTTTATAGAACCCGAAGGTTCACAAGAGCCTGTCACTGATCCCTACCCTGAACCAGAAGAATCTTGTCGATATCAATCCACTCTGTATTTCTAAAATCGATCTTATGATTATCTTCTCATCCACATCTGTCTTTCTAGTGGTATCTTAGTGGAACGTTTAAATCATGAGAATGTAATTCAATTGGATGCATACGAACAAAATTATGTCTTGAGAATGACCACGATTAAATTTAACAAAGGTTAAGGTTTAGCCGGAGAGCATTCTGACCATATGGTGATGGATTTCTTCTCTAGGTACTCTCTCGGTTTTTCAAATTATATTTTGCAGTTAGTAGATCTGTGCTGATCCTGG
>NW_019739788.1:0-433 GCF_002891405.2 Cryptotermes secundus
GCAGTTAACAACCTGCCGCGTCCTCTTGCACTATTCACACAGTCCTACCCCATACCCTTGTTTTCACATAAAACGCACGCTCCTCTTGCAGCCCGCGGTCGTATTCTTCCAGGACAGTCACGTCAGCAAGTAGAGAAAGTGAGGGTGGGCAGACACATCGAACTTTCCCACGATATCAGAGAAATTCAGGAATGAAAATGACGTTACATATGAGGTTGATGCATTTGTGCATGTCGTGCTAAGCAAGGTATAAAAACAGTTGCTTTATGAGGAATTAGTTCGTACCATTGAATATTTNGCAATAGACAAGGTGTCGCAGAAACCGATGTTGCTATAACCAAGTTTTACTGTAACTCTTCATCATGTAAAGTTTGCCACACCTGGATATGTGATATGCCGATGCAAGAGGCCATTCTACGAGTGGACAGATGCG
>NW_019739789.1:0-618 GCF_002891405.2 Cryptotermes secundus
GATCGCTTAGTGACCAGTCAAACTTGACCAACGTATCAGCAATCAGTCTTTAACATTTAAAGTTCGAAGTGCCAGTGACGAGCAAGGTCGTCGTGGTCAATGTACCCCAATTTGGCGAGTCGGGCATTTAAACTCCGCTTAGTGGAAGCGCGCGCACACGCCGCTAGTAGAAGCGTCTGCACAGTCCTTAATATTGTGACATGTTGCGCAACGGAGGACCCCTACCTCCCCAGCGGCACGTGGCGGTAACGTAACACTCGCGTAATAGGCGAGTCATCATCCCGCCACTCTCCACGCGGTGACGTGCCGAGAGGAGCCTAAGTGAGCTGAGCGGAGCCGAAGTGAGCCGAGCGGAGTCGAAGTTAGCCGAGTCCCCGCAACCTGGTAGCTACGCAACGCGAGTCAACAGCGGTGACGTCACCAAAGGAAATCGCGGTTGCTAGGCAGCAGCCAACAACTCCGGACAGCGTTGCTGGCAACACGGCACCAGACGACAATGGTCCGGAACGAGGCTACATAAGGAGCAGCGAAGGCTATTCACTGTTAGTTCCGAGCAAGCCTACGAGTCAGAATGTGTTATCAACAGTCCTCAAGGCAGAAGCCTGCGAGTTGATTTGA
>NW_019739790.1:0-322 GCF_002891405.2 Cryptotermes secundus
GCACGTCCGCACCATCGGGATTTCTATCTGGGATGTGCGTTGGAGTGTGAGGAGCCGCGATTAGGCATTCGTTTTTATTATAGTGGCTCAGTAAGGCCCGACCGGCTGAGTTATCATTTCAGGAGTTCCAAGTACTATGTTTCGAGTTGAAGTCCCCTGCAAGAATGACTTTGTTATTNATATTGAAACTAAGGTAATAAGTTCGCTGTTGATGTGTAACTGTATAGCCGTGGCCTCCATATGTTCAAGTTTTGGGAGGGCAAATTCTGAATGTTTTATTCCCTTTCTAATCAAGATGGCTGTGCCCCCGCCGGGTCTGTCC
>NW_019739791.1:0-415 GCF_002891405.2 Cryptotermes secundus
ACTTTCTATATTATGTCCTTCCTCCTCTAAACTGCATGTCACGACATTTCTACTATACTCATATACTGCACATGGCAATTTTGGCAAAATATATGAGTCCTCTGTCGATCCACAACAGATTCTGCTTTATTTCCATTAGCTCACGCTAGACGGGCTATGCTACTGGCTCGTGGATAAATTTTGGCATAATTCATACGTATACTCTATTTGCTGTTCTTCACTTATGTATCATTTTAATTCTTCTATTAGGGTTTCACTCAAGTCTGTCTGGTACTTACTACATATAAAAATAAATATTTAGGACTGTCCATGCGCTTCTACTAGCGATGTGTGCGCGCGCTTCCACTAGCGGAGTTTAAATGCCCGACTTTGGTCACGACTATACTAATCACTGGCACAAACGGGGCACATCGAA
>NW_019739792.1:0-424 GCF_002891405.2 Cryptotermes secundus
AGAGAAAATACTCTCAGGCCTCAGCCTGTTTTTTTTATCAAAATAGAAGTCATTGCATGTTTGACATTTTATTCGGTTTATTTTGTGTTTTTCTACATACTATTTAGCAGTTTTTTTTACTCAAAATTAAAGTATCACAATATTATGCCTACAATAAAAATTAGTTTTAACACCTGCAATTAACGAAAATACGTATTGAAATGAAACAGTATTTAACTAACAAGTATTTAATTATTTTTTTCTGCAAAGAAAATCAAACATTTAAATGTCAAAGTTCAGTGTGATGGATGGGCCTGCTTTTGAGAACAAAGTTTATCAAAACGTGGTGTAATACTAGAAATGGCCACTCTAAATTCTTTAGCAATATTTAGCCTTGAGAGATACTTTGACTTTGTAGCTGCCAAAGCAGAAAAGCCTGTCTCGC
>NW_019739793.1:0-809 GCF_002891405.2 Cryptotermes secundus
ATCAGTGGTAGTTACCCAGGGTGGGAAGTAATCTTGAAATGTATCTATACACTATGTATCTATGTATCACTCTATACATTGCATTTCAGAGTAATATATTACACCACTCATCATAACCACATTTACCTGCAGAAAGAGGCTGATGCCTAGGAGAACCAAAACAAATATTCCAAGTCCATCAAATCGTTCGTGCTTTATAAGATACATAAACATGCCAAAATTTGCGACGACGAGTGTGCTATTGACACAAAGCTCTATGGCTGATCTGGCATTCTCCATTCTCACGCGCATTGGTTGCGCGTCTTATTGCGCCATCCATTTTACCGCATCCGCAACTCTCTTCAGTTGTGCTTGTCCCGAGCACTCCCGTGGTGCAGAATTTGTAATCTCATTGTTTTACATTCATCCCTCACTTTCATTCTTCATGCGTCCTTGCTGGAGAGGCCGGTACTTCTGCGTTACCGGTTCCTCCCATAAGGGCCGTTTCCTTTTTTTTCGTTTTGGAGGGGGTCGGCCCCTCCACAAGGTCCATTCCTTGTTTTCTCATAATCCGACGGAAGATCCGGCTGTTTGCTTCGCGATCTTCCTGACGACAATCTCGTAGAAGGCCTTCTTACAAGTACTTCTCCCTCCCAGGCGTGATAGCTGTCCTGATCTACACCCTCCGATGGCGTTCGTAGTNCATAGTGGGGTCCTCCACTTGTTTGGTGACCCGTAGTCCCTGTTTCAGACCTCTGTCCTTTGTGCCAGTGCTGCATGCAGGCTACTTCCAACATCGTTCAGCATTAACCCCGATTGAGTATTTCTTT
>NW_019739794.1:0-246 GCF_002891405.2 Cryptotermes secundus
TAGCTTTGCGTTGCTAGCTTGCAAGGTTACCGGTATAGGTTCTTAGCTTTGTGTTGCTATCTTGAAGGCTTTCCATTGCTAGCTTTGTAGCTTTGCGTTGCTAACTTGCTACATTTGCGTTTCAAGCTTGCTAGCTTTGCGTTGCTTGCAAGCTTGCTTGATTTGCTTTGCTTGCTTACATGCTTTGCGTTTCTTGCTGGCTATCTTTGCGATGCTACTTTGCTAGATTTGCGTTCCTACCTTTCA
>NW_019739795.1:0-409 GCF_002891405.2 Cryptotermes secundus
TATTTTAACAGGCTTGGGCAGGTTCCTGGCATCAGTAGCCTTCAGGCTGGTCCCTGATTTAAGCCTATGGTTGTCCATGGCTCTGATGAGCCACTGACCAGACTGTTGTTCGGCACATATATAAATAAGTGCCCCTCCCAACAGTCTGTAGGATTTCAGGTGTGGTAGTTTCACCTTTGGAGTCCTACGTAACACCTCGCGCAATGCTTCCAGAATTGAATTCGGTAAGCTTATCCTCAGGGTAAGTGTCCTTGTAGATAGTTACATTTATATTGGTCAGAGCCTCCTTGTAAATCCCTGGTCCTTTACAATCCCCGGGCTTTTTCAGAGTTCTGGCCGTTTCTGTAGGGGTACTACCCTCCGGCCTTGGCCTCTTAAAAGTGCCGGTGGGGGTTTCTCCCTGTTTGGA
>NW_019739796.1:0-371 GCF_002891405.2 Cryptotermes secundus
TTATATCTTGCCAGGTTTGCGTTGCTAGCTTGCTAGCTTTGCTTTGCTAGCTTGCCTGTTTGGGTTGCAAGCCTGCTAGATTTGGGTTCCTAGCTTGGTAGCCTTGCGTTGCTAGCTTTCTAGCGTTGCGTTGCCAGCTTGAAAAATGTGCGTTTGCTACCTTGCTAGCTTAGCGTTGCTAGCTTTCTATCCTTGTGTTGCTAGCTAGCTTGCTTTGCGTTGCCAGCTTGCTATATTTCTGGATATGCATTGCTATCTTGCTAGCTTGCTAGGAATCCGTTTCTATCTTGCCCGTTTGCGTTGCTTGCTTGCCAGCTTTGCAATGTTATCTTGCCTGCTTTGCGTTTATAGAATGCCAGTTTTGCGTTGTT
>NW_019739797.1:0-755 GCF_002891405.2 Cryptotermes secundus
TGCATGCGCACTTTCTTTGGTTTCGGCTTCTTTGGGCGCAACCACACTGCACGCTGCACTCTGCCGCTTTGTGAGAGGCTCATATTTAAAACGCCATATCTCGTCACCAGTAACAATCGATTTTGTAAATTTTGTATCACTTTGGCCCGACCGTAACATGTCTTTGCAGTGTTCCACTCTGGCATGTTTTTCATCGCCTGGCAGCTCGTGCGGTACAAACCGAGCACAGACCTTCCGTTTGCCCAAACCCTCGGTCAAAATTTGATGCACAGTACTTTTTGGTATTCCCAAAAGCTCCTCGATGAGTCTTGCAGAAACACATCTGTCTGATGCAACGATTTCGGCCACTTTTTTACAGTTTCTGCAGTGGGACTTGTTCTCGGCTTTGATGCACATGGAGCGTCTTCAATATCCTCCCTGCCATCATGAAATACAGCATACCATCGAAAAATGTTCCAGCGACTCAAACAATCACTACCGTACACACTTTTCATCATTTCGTACGCTTCTTCTTCAAACAAAATTTGATATTGGTTCTCTGTTCAAACGCCATTTTCCGACGAGCGTCAGAACAGTACTGTTACATTCAAGGTCAGAACACATGATGCAGCGATGCTTGCGCTATGAAATTATAGACAGCCACAGCTGAAACTTCAAGAATCTTAAAGCCACAACTCGCCGAAAGATGGCATTGCAGGAAAAATTTAAAGAAATGAGGCCTAACGGATCCTGGACACACCGTGTATATATATATA
>NW_019739798.1:0-1002 GCF_002891405.2 Cryptotermes secundus
TCCCTTCCTCTGTATGTGGTAAACATTTTTCACCTTTCCTGCAGAAAGGTATTACGATCTCTAGGTTTGGGTTGGTTGCCAGAAGCATACGCAGAGGTACAGGTGTTACGAACGTGTTGCTGGGTAGGGCGAACTGCCAATAATACGGTCCATATTAAAACAAATTTGTAAATCTGTTTATACTGGCGTGCAATTTCTTAATGTTCAACCACGTTAGGCTTTAACTCTCACTTTAAATGGAACAGTTGCTTGTTAGAGTAGTGTTAATGACCCGGTAATTATATCTCAGAAGCTGAAGACTAAAATCTACAGTTCTATGTGTAAATTAAAGTTATCGTATTAAAGAACTTAGCCAATTCTTTTGAGAACCGTTATGAACTTTGTAGTTACTTAAAGATGAGGATTTTTTTAGCAGCATAACTACTCTCTACTTCTGAGGAAAGGCTCGGCTTCGTGGAGTAAACCATATAAAGGTAAAGTTATTCATGTGCTTAACTAATTAAGCACTACACCATGAAGGCGTATGGGGAGTGGATGTATAGATCCACATTTTCTTCACTTCGGTAGTAGATGGAGGTGAATTGTCAGCTTCACGCCCCGGCCGCTTTACCACCGGTGAAAGAGCCCACGGTACCCATTGGATAGGAGGCTGAGTGAACCCCAGAGCTGGTCTGGACGATGTGGAGAAGAGTAAATTCATGACTTTACCGGGACTCGAACTCCGACCCTTCAGTCGTCCAGCCCGTAGCCAGACACTATGCCGATTTCTGATTTATAAAGCAAAATAATGATCCGTGCAACAATGGTAATAATTCGGTACTTATATACGTACTAACTGAACAGCCCAAAGGCCAACTACAAAGTGAGTATGAGTAAGGGAAAAGAATGAAAAAGCACAAAATGGAAAACAATGCAATTTATATGATTGGAATAATATTGACATAATGATATAAGTAATAATAATTTAATTAACATGCATCAAAGTTATCATTGTGGAGCGAG
>NW_019739799.1:0-839 GCF_002891405.2 Cryptotermes secundus
ACTCAAAGCCAAGGATGACTGTACTCAGATGAAGGTACAGTATGCATTTTTGGAATGCTAGTAACCAGACTTCATGGCATCACATCCCAGAAGATCACAGTCATGAAAGAGGAGTATTTCTCATCATTTCTCAGTTTAATGACTCATTATCAGTGTTTGAATAGACAGTGTAGTGTTGAATTGTAGGATAATTACTGAACAGTGAACTGGAAATGGGGGAGGAAGCAGCCAGTCCTAACCTGAGGGACTATCTCAACATTTCCCTGGGGGGAAACTGAATAAAACTCAGAAGAACTCCCACTTGAGACAACTCGCTCAGCAGCAGTGTCAAATGGAGCCATTTTTCACCACACCACGGTGCAATGAACATGAAGATGGCCTCAAGATACGGGCATATCACATATGACAGACAAACATTCATCAAAGTCTTCTACCTTCAAAATGGAATAAATATGTCCCTCTAAAATGTTGATATGCACCTACCAGGCTACATGAGGTCATGCAGACCACAATACAAATTTCCAGTGCCTTTGTCTCCAGGGAGAGGAAAACCAGTTTCAACAGGTTCTGTAACCCAACTGCCTCAACTTCTACCAAGCTATGTCACAGCCAGGATTAGTTCTTATTGGGAAATTACTGCATGATTTATAATTAATAATGTGGTGCCTCATATGAGTGAATGATCTTGTAGTACTAATCAGTTTCTGTGCTCTTTGTTTTCACTTCCTAAACTCGCACCATCAGCAGAGGCCAACAGCTGATGTACTCAGTCTCTTTCACAAACATAAAAAAAAACCTTTGTTATATATTTCTTGTCTGAATCATGCATGCTGAATGTT
>NW_019739800.1:0-785 GCF_002891405.2 Cryptotermes secundus
GGCGCCACTATCATGCGTGCTATACGTGCCGCTCATCTACTCTTTCAATCGAATCATTCTAATGATATGTTAGAAAACATCGCGTCCTCAACTGTTGCGAAGACACGTTTACTGCAGTATTTCGGCTAGTCACATAGTATCCTGCCAAAAGGCTTAGTTTCATTTCGTTGTCACAATTCCAATCCAATTTAGTGCATTTGTTTGGCTATTGTACAGTTTTGGTGGCTTTTGGTCAGTTGTAATATTGTGAAGTATTGCATTATGGAGGACATCCCCTACCCCGCCAGCGGTGACGTAACAGTGTCGGAGTGCTGTCACTGCTAGGGTAACAGGCCAGTCAACACACCGCCCCTCCACCGCGGTCACGTAGCGGGGCATGCAGCCGTTGCTATGTAGCTATAAACAAATCTCGGCAGCGTTGGCCAACAACGCCTTTGTAAACACGGCGTCACGCAAGAGGGGAATCCGTTCAGCGTATGTTGCTAGGCAATCGGTAAACACGACGTCACACAACAGTGAAAGCTATCACGTAACATTTTCTTATGTTGTCACTGCAGAAGCTACATAAAAGGAATATGAGTCAGTAGTGAGTATAAGAGACAACAATATGTGACTATGGGAAGAAACCACAGTCAATCTAGTGATAGCCAATCGCAAGCTAGAAACCATTCGCTGCCTAGCAACGGCTGAGTAAACAGTCGGTGCTAGGCAAAGCCTGCAACAATACGGAGAGTGACTGGTTTTCTATAGGTCCGACTCTATGCTATATAATTAGATTCAGTGAG
>NW_019739801.1:0-744 GCF_002891405.2 Cryptotermes secundus
CCTGTATCTATCTTATGTTTTACTTTGCTAGTGCATCCGACTATACTACTACCCTCCTGGTAGAATATGTGACTACACCTTTTCAAAACGGGCTCTAATTTGTTCCGATCATACTCTGGTAAATGCCCTAATTTCTCATTTAAATAGAGGTCGAAGACTGTTTCACCTCGCCCCTTATCCCCATTTTTCGTTTGTTTCCTTTGGTCACAGGGCCCGAGGACTATCTCACCTCGCCCCGCCTTCGTAGCTTCCATTTTCTCAATTCGAAGTACATCTTGTACTTCAGCCAGTTCACTTCCCACACAAGGTTCAGTAGGTGAGGCTGTACCTACATACATATGTTTAGATAATTCTACTTCTTCTAGTGACAGATTAATAATTTGGAGTGGTACATATCCCATTATTTCACTTCCTCCCTTCCGTGGTCCTGGGTTCCTATTTTCTTNTTGGTTCCCATTTCCTCGGTGTGCTTTCCTTTACTAACCTTAAGCCCTGAATTTTGCACTGCTGTGTCAGTATTGTTACCGAATCTGTTTCCAACGGGAAGGAAACTTCCTTTTTCCTGTAGTTCGATAGCTACCCCTTGTAGTCTATCAACAGCTACTCCTAGTAGTCTGTTCGGTGGCGATTCTGGCTGGCTTTCACCCGTTCCGGCTTGTTCTTGGGAGGTCGTTACAATTTCCTGATTTTCACAGGGAAAGTTAAACTTTTCAGCATCTTTGCTGCCCAAGGGGACTTTCGACC
>NW_019739802.1:0-218 GCF_002891405.2 Cryptotermes secundus
TGCTGATCTGGTGAACCATATGAACAATTTGAATATAAAGTTGCAAGGTGAAAATAACTTAGTCTGCGATTTATTTGCTCTTATCAAGGCATTCAGAGCAAAGTTGATACTTCTGGAAAGCCAAGTGAAAAACTGTAACTTTGTTCATTGGCATACTGTGCAGAGATGCATAAAAAGGGTGAAGCAGAATTTTCCTTCCTCGTTTGCAAATTTAGCAA
>NW_019739802.1:255-418 GCF_002891405.2 Cryptotermes secundus
GATGCCAGTGCTGAGGAAATTAGATTGTTTTAAAATCCGTTTGACTGTGATGCTGCAGATGTCCCAAGTCAAATTGAAATGGAAATCATTGAACTTCAGGAAAATGATCATATTAAAAACAAATACAATGGAGGAAATTTTATCGAATATTATAAATTTCTTA
>NW_019739803.1:0-1343 GCF_002891405.2 Cryptotermes secundus
GAACTTCCCACCCCATCTTTGCAATTGCTTCCAATATGAGGCGAGTGTTGTCATGCAGGATGATGATGTTTTGTCCCGGACGTTTATCATGCAATGCACGATGGAGCTTGTGCAGCATCTGGACATAATGAGCAGCATTGATTATTTGCCCAGGTTCCAGGAATTCAGCCAGAATAAACCCCTCTGCATCCCAGAAGACTGTGCCCATCACCTTCGCAGCTGGTGGCACTGTCTTTGCCTTCTTTTTTGATGGAGAATGAAAATGGTGTCATTCCATACTCTGCCGTTTCGTTTTAGGCTTGAAATGGTGAAACCAGCTTTCATCACCTTTCACAATACAGAGCAAAAAATCATCGCCTTCGTGTTGATATCTCTGCAGCAGTTCTGAGGTGATGGCTTTTTGCTGACCTTAATGGTCTTCGGTCAGTAACCGCGGAACCCAACGAGCACAAACTTTCCTATAGCCCAAGCTGTCAGTTATCTCCTGTACTGCAATGTGCCCTATTCCAAGTTTTGGGGCTATTGTGTCCACAGTCACATGCCTGTCATCTTGAATGACCTCATCCACTCTTTCCTTGTTGTGTTCAGTTGAGGCTGTTCGAGGACAACCACTCCGAGGCTCATCTTCGATGCTGGTGTTCCCATCTTTAAAATGTTTCACCCATCTTCGAACACTGCTCGCACCCATGCACACACTTCCATAAGCACGCTGAAGTCTCTGGTGAATTTCTGCAGCAGGGATTTCCTCTTTCACAAGAAATTCGATGACAGNCACTGGCGAAACGACATATGGTTGTCCGCCATTTTGTTAGGAGTGATACTGGTCGCATGATGCAAGCTATTGATGTCACAAGACACTCAAGGTTAACACAATAGCTGGTTCCACCTACCACCATACTCTCTTTTGTCTGCTATTCCCAGGTTGCATGCAAAAACAAGTTGCTCATGACTTTTGGTACAACCTATGTAGCTGCTAAAACCGTATTTATTAAGTTATGTGAAGCTGTTTCAGTGGATAGTTTGGGGTGAAACCCAAATTGTTCATTGGCTAGAATATCATAAATATGATCAAAAACCTTGGAAAATGAAGTTAACAATGAAATTGGTCTATAATTTGCACAATTCTTCTTATCACCTTTCTTTTATATAGGAGTTACAATCGAGTATTTCATGCATAAGGGGAATTTACCAACTGTGACTGCCTTATTGAATATATAGCATAAAGGGGAAAAATGTATGGGGCACTAATGTTTAGTGTCTTCATCGAAATCTCATATCCAGAAGAATTTTTTGAAAGTAAAGAAGAGATAACTTTTTCAATTTCTTTAGTTGTTATTTTATTG
>NW_019739804.1:0-587 GCF_002891405.2 Cryptotermes secundus
ACAATTCAGACTTCAGATAATGTCCAGCATTGACTTATATATTCAATTTGGGTTTAAATCATCACCACCACCTCCAAGAAGATGCCTTAAAATCAGTTTTACACAGTTTCATGACCTGATATTATTGGCCATGTCTGTGTATCTTTCGATTTTTCAAATACCTACAGAAGACTCCTGATCATCTACATGTGGATTAAACACATTACTTTTATAACCATATATAAGATGTTTAAGGGGGCACACAGTAGTGTAGTTGGTTAAGGGGCTATATTACAAGCCAGTAGGTCGTGGGTTCAAGTCCCGATTAGGTCATTGAATTTTTTTAATTTACCTAATCCTCAGCCTCTAACAGAAATGAGTACCACGAATTAAATAAATAATTTTCCTGCAGAGTAAAACGCAGGCGGCGTGTAAGGCTGACAACCTTGCCGCCATCTATGAGCCGACTGCCTAGATAATGTGGGACCCTCAAAGTCTCACAACCCTATGGGCCCTCATGGCCTCTTTACAGGGATAACTTTATTTCTTTATAAGATTTTTAACCACCTTCCACTGGTTTTGATAAAAGTTGTTTTTAATTTTTCATC
>NW_019739805.1:0-2652 GCF_002891405.2 Cryptotermes secundus
CTGTAAAATATTATCAAAAGTAATAATAGCTGCAAAAAATCATATAACAGTAGAATTATTCTAAATTCAAATAATAAAATGAAAAGTACTTGGAAAATAAAGAGGATGAAAGGAAAATAAAAAGGGATAAGATATTCATACCATAATGGTAGATAATAAAGTAATAAAGAATCAGAACAAAATTGCAAATGCTTTTAAAAAACACTTTCTATCATTCATTCATTCATCAGTAATCTGTCAGACGACAGGTCCACATTTTCTTCCAAAACAGTTCCTCCACTTAATGCGATGACAAGCTTTTCTATCATATCAGATAAAAATAAATATATAAGCTCGAATTCATCCAATCCAATCAATTACTCAGTAAATATGTTTAGTAGACCTTTAACTAAAATGAATTGGCAGAATGCCTCCACTTATGAAATTGAAAAAAAAATTATTAAATCATTAAAAACTAAAATCTCAAGTGGATATGATGAAATTTCAAACTGAACAATAAAATTAAGTTGACTGTTTATAATTTCTCCACTTACTCATATTTGTAATGCAATACTTAATACTGGTATTTTTCCTGATAGATTAAAATTTGCCATAGTTAAACCACTATTTAAAAAAGGGAAAACTCATAACATATGCAACTATAGACCTATATCATTGTTGACTTCTTTTTATGTCATGATTTTGCCCTGCATTTTGGTGATGAGACAGCAACATATAGACCAACCTCCTTACTTGCTTCAATTAAATTCTGTGTGTTTTTCTTTATGGTATCTATATTATCACCCAGTAGATTCATATCATCAGCATCAACCAACAGCCGATGTGTCCCATTTAATTTCAGTCCCACGTGATTTTCCTGGGCCTTCCTAATGGCATATTATAAAGAAAAGTTGAAAAGAAGTGGTCATAAAACACCTTCTTGTTTTAGACAATTTTGGATAGGAAATTTAGCAGACAAATGCTTACCTATATGGAATTTACTATATTTTTTGTTTAAACACATTTTAATCAGCCTAACCAGTTTCATGGGTATCCCAAACTCTCAGAATATTGTGCAATACTTCCCTCCTAACTGAATCATAGGCTTTCTTGAAGTCTATGAAGAGCTGATGTACTGTCTCAATGTACTCCTATTTTTTCTCTAGTATTTGACGAATGCAAAAGATGTGATCAGTAGTTGATCTCTTATGTCGAAACCCACACTGATGTGATCCTCAGTAATGTAATCTACATATGGACTTAACCTCGAGAGAAGGATATTGTGTGAAATTGTGTATGAAGTTGATAGCAGTGATTTCCCCCACTAATTACTGCAGTCAGTTTTATCATCCTTCCTGTGAACTAGTACAATAACAGATTCCTTCCACTGATCAGACAATTTTTCCATATGCCAAATAGAAGTGATTAGCTTATGGATCTTAGAACTTAATATTACACCTCCAGCTTGAATAAGTTCTGCTGGAATTTGATGACTACCCAGTGACTTATACCGTTTCAATTTTGCAGTAGCACTTTCAACCTCAAAATGTCTAGGATCAGTTACTAACAGCTCAGCTGTATGGATTTCTGTCTGCCTAACATCACTGACCCTATGTACATTCAATAACTGTGCCACATATTTCTGTTAATTTATTACATACATGATGTTGTTCCCTTTAACATTTCTATTTTGACAAATACTAAATGCTAGGGTACTTTTTAGAAAAACATAATCACCTGGTTAAACAGCGTTGTTATGTACTTTAATTTTAAAGTTTTGCTGATGTGAAAATAGTGCACTTTGCTGTCCAAAACAAGATCCTGCCATAATGTCTCATAGTTCATAGTTCTTTATTTCATTCCATAGATCCATGCAATTGAGGATGTGGAAACAATCGTATAGGAGGAGCAATAAAAACATACATAATCAATCAAAACATTACACAACATAACAACATTTGGCAGACAGTCATTACAAGTGAATAGTATCATTATTCTTGTCATGTTTAAAATCAGAATATTTATCTAAAGTATAAAATAAATGATCTTATAAGTATGTTTTCAAAGCCAGTTTAAAATCTATAGAATTGTTATATAATTGCTTTATGAAAACAGGAAGATTATTAAACACCCTAATACCCATATAATAAGCTCCCTTGAGATATAGTGACCCATGGGCTGAAGGTTGATAAAGATTAAAGTTATAACCCTGTCTTGTATTTCTATTGTGTATATCAGATATAAATTGATATGAATCCATGTTGTTAACCATAAAAGACAATAAAGAATAGCTACATTGGGATTGAAGAGAGAGAATACCCAAGGTTATGAACAATTGCCTACAAGAATCTCTACTACCAATACCCATCATTATTCTGAGTGCCCTCTGCTGCGCGCGGAACACGTTAATAGCACATGAGGAATTTCCCCAAAACATGATGCCACAATGCATGATGGAATGCAAATAAGCATAGCAGATCATCAACAAAGTTTCCAAATTAACGTAAGGATAATAAATTGATATTGAACCACATATTTAAAGTTTTGAAGACTTCATTTAACTTGTTACGAAAAAGAGAGGGATCAGATTCACTTATGATAACACTGGTGTCATCAGCGAAAAGGATTGTGGTAGAGATCTTGTTTAAAACCAAAGGGAGATCATTAATATAG
>NW_019739806.1:0-825 GCF_002891405.2 Cryptotermes secundus
TGCTAACTTTGAGTTGCTAGCTTGCTAGATTGCTAGATTTACGTTCCTAAATTTCTAGATTTGCGTGGCTATCTGGCTAGCTTTGCGTTGCAAGCTTGCTAACTTTGCGTTGCAACTTGCTGGCTTTGATTTGCTTTCTTGCTTGCTTTGCGCACTTGCTTGCTCTCTTTTCGTTGTTGGCTTGCTGGATTTGCGTGGCTAGCTTGCTAGCTTTGCGTTTCTAGCTTGCTAGATTATTAGATATGCGTTGCTAGCTTCATAATTTTGCGTTGCTATCTTGCTACCTTTGCGTTGCTAGCTTGCCAGCTATTCGTTGCTACCTTGCTAGCCTGGCGTTCCTATCTTGCTAGCTTTTCGTTGCTTGCTTGCTTTCTTGGCGTATTTTGTTTGCAAGATTTGCGTTGTTAGCTTGCTACATTTGTGTGGCTAGCTTGCTAGATTTGCTATCCTAGGTTTGTAGCTTTGCTTTTCTAGCTGGCTAGCATTTCGTTGCTAGCTTGATAATTTTCTGTTGTTATCTTGGTAGTTGTGCGTTTTTAGCTTGTAGCTTTGCGTTCTATCTTGCTACCTTTGCGTTGCTAGCTTGCTATTTTTGCCTTGCTAGCTTGCTAGCTTTGCTTTGCTAGCATGCTAACTTTGCGTTGCTAGCTTGAGAGTTCTGCGTTTAAGCTTGCCAGCCGTGCTTTCCATCTTTGATTTGCTAGCTGGACAGCTTTGCTTTGTTTGTTTGCTAGCTTTTCTTTGGTAGCTTGCTAGCTTTGCGTTGCTAGCTTGCTAGCTTTGCGTTGCTAGTTTGTTTGCTTTGCGTTGCTAACTTCCTAGCTA
>NW_019739806.1:947-1020 GCF_002891405.2 Cryptotermes secundus
AGCTTTGCGTTGCTATCTTGCTAGTTTATTAGATATGCGTTGCTACCTTTCTATCTTTGCGTTTCTAGCTTGC
>NW_019739807.1:0-1888 GCF_002891405.2 Cryptotermes secundus
GGAGTATTTGGCTTGTCTTCTGGATCCGTCACTCTTTCCATTTCCGTTTGTTTATTTGTTGTCGCAGGTTTACTTGTGAATGTCACATCTCTGGAGACATAGGCCCTTTCAGTATATGGATCCCATATTCTGTAGCCATTTGTGTTGTATCCAACGAATATTCCTTTCTTGCTACGACTGTCCAACTTTTTCAATGGTGTGAGAATTTTAGTGTACACTTCTGAACCAAAAATCTTCAATCCAGTCAGATCTGGTCTTTTACCATACCAATTTTCCGCTGGCGTTCCATTCCCTATCACTGTTGGACTTCTGTTTAGCAGGTATGCAGAAGTGAGTACAGCTTCACCACACATTCTCTTACTTAAACCTGAGTCAAAAATCAATGCTCTTGCCTTTTCCACAATGGTAGGGTTCATCCTTTTGGCAGTGCTATTTAGCTGTGGCAAATATGGTGTAGTAAATTCCATTACAATCCCCTTGTTCTTACACCATTCTCTCAAGGNTGTCCAGCAAGGGAGGCCCTGCCAGTAGCTACGCTACCACTGGTATAGCTCTCAGGGTCCTTGGCATATTCAAACCCCCTCATCACGATAAGGTGGAGACACCAACGAGGGGGTAACAAGCATATCTTACAAAAATGCATATAATCATCCAAACATGTAAGGAAATATTTATTATTGTCATAAGTGGTGGGATCAATTGGTCCACACAAGTCACTATGAATTATCTCTAATGGCTTTCCAGCCCTACTTCTTTCTGTATCAAATGGGAGTCTCACTTGTTTGGCCTGCATGCAAACTGAACATATATCAAATTTTTTACACTTGCTCACACTTTCTGGTATCCTTTGGCATATCACTTGTAGTTACCTAAGATTCGCATAACTTGTGTGGCCTAGCTTTCTGTGCCACTCTACACTTATATCTTGCTGAGTCATAATAGCTCCATTCCTCGCACTAAAGTCAATTACAATCAATCAAATTTTCATCTTTTTTTCTTTTGATTACAACATTTTTGTCCTTGAGTATCTGGACTTTCTCTTTTGTAAACAACACTTCTCCATTTTCTGTAATACAGTGCACTGACAGCAAGTTTTTGCTGAGTTCTGGAACATATGAAACGTTTTTCAAACTACACTCTTTAAATTCCAAACTGCCTATTTCTTTTGCATTCATACTTTGATTTTTCTTTGCTACTTTTATACATTGAGTATACTGCTTAGTACGTATCAAATCAGTCTTCACATTTGTCATATGACATGTGCTACCACTATCCGCTACATACATTTTGTCTTTTTTAATTGCATCACTCACGTGGATTTCTGCTGCTTCAGCTAGAAAACTGACCTTGTTTCTTTAAAATAACAGTCCTTTTCAGCATGGTTCGTTTTCTTACATACTGTACATTGTTTTCTCATATCACTGACCTTATTTCTAAAGTAACAGTCCTTTTGAGAGTGATTATTCCTTTTACAGATAGAGCAATTTCTCTTACCTTTGTTGGGGCAGTTGAGCTGGGCATGGCCTATTTGACTGCGATTGAAACACTTGAAAGGGGGTTTGGTTTTAGTTACTGTCTTAAAAGCTATGCTTTCCTCTTCTTTAGTCATTATCTTGCACTTCACTTCCTCCAATAACAATCTGGCCACCAGGTTGTCAAGTGTTCTGTCCATGGTTGCCGTTGAGTCCCAGGCGATGCTGAAGTGTTTGTAGTCATCTGGTATAATCGTTATTTTTGTCATGATCATGTTTTCATCAATGTTTTGGTTCAGTTGATAAAGCTTGAAGGCAATGTTCTGCACATGACTTATATTCGTCACCATGTCCTTAGTTTTGTCATATTTGAAGTTATAGAAGTCTTGTAGCAGAAGGCACTTCTGTTGAGAGGT
>NW_019739808.1:0-473 GCF_002891405.2 Cryptotermes secundus
CCGTTGATATCTTGCTAGCTCTCTAGCTATGCGTTGCTAGCTTGCAGCTTTTCTTGGTTAGCTTGCCAGCATTGCGTTTCTAGCTTGCTGGCTTTGTGTTGCTAGCATGCTAGCTTTCCGTTCTTAGCTTGCTAGCTTCTTATATATATGCGTTGCAATCATGCTAGGTTTCCGTTGCTAACTTGCCCGCCTTGCGTTTCTAACTTGCCAGCTTTGTGTTGCTAGCTTGCCTGCTTTGCGTTTCTAGCTTTCCTGCTTTTCTTTGCTAGCTTGCTCGCTTTCCGTTGCAAGCTTGGTAGCTTTGCATTCCTAACTTGGTAGCTTTGGGTTGTAGCTTGCTAAATTTGCTTTGCTTGCTTGCCAGCTTTGCGTTACTATCTTGCCAGGTGTGCTTTGCTTGCTTTTCAGAATTGCGTTGCTAGCATGAAAGCTTTCCGTTCTCACTAGCTGACTTTGCGTTGCTAGCTTGCTAA
>NW_019739809.1:0-434 GCF_002891405.2 Cryptotermes secundus
GTTTTGCGTTTCTAGCTTGCCAGCTTTGCGTTGCTAGCTAGCCAGATTTGCGTTTCTCTCTTGCCAACTTTCTGTTGCTAGCTTGAAAGCTTTGCGTTGCTAGCTAGCCAGCTTGACATTGCTAGCTTGCTGGCATTCCTTTGCTAGCTTGTTACCTTGCTAAATATGCTTGGTTGGCTTGCTAGCTTTGTGTGGCTATCTTGCTAGTTTTGCGTTGCTACATTTCTATCTTTGAGTTGCTAGCATGCTAGTTTTCTAGCTTCTAGATTTGCGTTGCTAGCTTGCCAGAATTGCGTTGCTATCTTACTAGATTTGCGTTGCTTGCGTGCTTGCTTTCTTTCGTTGCTTCCTAGCTTGCTAGATATGCGTTGTTACCTTGCTAGATTTCTTTTTCTATCTTGGTAACTTTGAATAGATAGCTTGCTGGCTTTGCG
>NW_019739810.1:0-366 GCF_002891405.2 Cryptotermes secundus
CAACTTGTGTCCGCCCGGTTTGCGATCTTGAACCAGACTCTTTCCAATTACTTCTCTTTTAGAATTTACGTCCTAATAGTTTTCGATCTTGAGTAAGACCCCTTTTAGAATTTGCGTCCGGAAGGTTTGAGATCTCGAATAAGACTCCTATAATGCCTTCTCCTCGCAACCCTTGGAGTCGTCTCGGTCCATAAGTCAACTCCAGAAATTACGAGGATTGGTCATTTTCAAAAAATGGGAGTACACTAATTAAGTATTCCCACAATCCGTTTAGGGATTACAGGGAATTTAGGCGCTAAAACTTAACGTAAAATCTATCCCTAGCTTGACAAATGTTACGATTGGCTTGGGGTTCGGAGACCACCC
>NW_019739811.1:0-194 GCF_002891405.2 Cryptotermes secundus
AAAGACCCGTCATGAAGCGGCTGTCTAATAAAGATGAGATCAAATTTCCATGCCCGGAGCCAAATTAGAACCTGTGATCTCCCATTGTTTGGGCGGTGCAAGTACATACATACGGCAGAAGCTGCATAACATGCGTATATTCGTAGCAAGTTACTGCTTACGCCACGGCTGCCTGTTGTTAGCAGGCCGGAATT
>NW_019739811.1:331-773 GCF_002891405.2 Cryptotermes secundus
CTCGTCTAGATTTACGGCTTGTATGTAAATTACAGTGACCAGTTTGATGGCTTAGTGACACCAGGTAAGAACTGGCTACATTTATTTTGCAGTCCATCTTTACAATATGCCGACCATGAGTAGGCTGGTACCAGAAAATGAAATTACTCGTACATCGTAGTCCTCAGTTAGACAAGTAATTTATAGCTACGTGACGTCCGATAATACGTACATTTACATCACAAACGAAAGAAACGGTAGGTCTAATAAATTTTTCCCTCACCTCTATGGTCTAGTGGTCCTAGTTCCTTGCTACAGATTCAGAGGTCCCGCGTTCGATTCCTGGCGCTACGAGATTTGCTGAGAAGTAGTGGGTCTGGAATTGGTTCCACTCAGTTTCATGAGGATAATTGAGGAGCTACTTGAACGGAAAAGTAGCAACTCCGGTATAAAAAAATCGAGA
>NW_019739812.1:0-458 GCF_002891405.2 Cryptotermes secundus
AACTCTGTGGATTCATTATAATTAACCTAGCAATTTATGCATGCAAGCAGATATTCAATACTTGTGATTCTCTAAGCATCTGTGGCAATGCTCGATTTTTGATACCAGTCATGCACTTGGCATTGTCCAGTATGTGACGTGTATTTGCTGTACAAAGCATTTCAAGAGATGGTGCCTCTCCCATCTTCACGTAATTGGTTGTCACTCCGACACACTTTAATTGCCAGTTACAAAGATGCTGGGAGTGAAATTAATTAGGATGCATTTCTTCTAGATCCTCTGATAGCTGGATAAGGGTTGATATATAAGGTTACTAATGTTGATTTCAATTTTGACAGGCATGAATTTGATGAGCATTTGGTGCCAGTTGTCTGTGAATATCAGAAAACTCTTCAGGATGTACATTCCAACGGATCTGCATTTGAGATGTACTTCCTTGAACTTCCAAACCCTCTGTG
>NW_019739813.1:0-190 GCF_002891405.2 Cryptotermes secundus
AACGCAAACTAGCAATCTAGAACTTAAAGCTTGCAAGCTAGCAACTCAAAGCTACCAAACTAGCAAATCAAAATTAGCAAGCTAACAACGCAAAGATAGCAAGCTAGCAACGCAAAGCTTGAAAGCTAGCAACGCAAAACTATCAAGATAACAGCGCAAGGCTATCAAGCTAGGAACGAATATATCTAGC
>NW_019739814.1:0-6260 GCF_002891405.2 Cryptotermes secundus
AGATGACTCAAGGGTGAACTGATGTAAACAGAGCTTGCTTTAAGTCACATGTCACATATATGTCTAATATTTCTGAGAACTGGAACTAGTCCTATTACAGTTGCATTCATAAGAGAACAACTAAACATTAGAATTCAATAAACATGCATAATTCATCAACCATACAATTAACAGCTATATGGTATAAAACATATCACACTTACATACACACACACACACATATATATACGATAATTCTGAAAACAAAACCAGTCCTCCTAAGTCACATTCATAAAAGAATAATAACAAAACAATTCAACACCTTGCAACATGAGCAAATTATCATCACCTTAATAAGCTCATATTTTGGAAACGCATATACAAGCATGAAATGTGTATTACACATTATACCATATAAATAGCATTATAAAAGGTTCCGTTCGTCTTATATTTAAAATACTCGTCCAACATATAAAATGAATGGGAATAGAAGTTTTTCAATTCCAATTTAAATTGTGATGTTTGAATTGAGGGAAGGTAATTTACCGACACAAAAGAATTTCCTCTTTATACCGACGATGAGCAGTCTTAGTCGTTGTTTATTTGGATGGTTAGAGATGACCATGAAATTTATATCTAATTAATTCTCTTTCCATCCTAGTTCTTTTGTCTTCATGTACATCAAATCATAACGTCCTGTTCTTTGAAATTCTATAATCTCATTACATATCTTCCCAAAAAGGAATATCTTGAGAAGATATGTAATGAGATTATAGAATTTCAAAGAACAGGACATTATGATTTGATGTACATGAAGACAAAAGAACTAGGATGGAAAGAGNTAAGATTCAAAATACTGGCATCAAAGACTCCCAGAGGAATAGAATAGTAGATCAGAGGCAAGTGCTGAAAATTTGGGAAAATTATATAACAGAACTATAAGATCGACCTGATCGGCCAGAAACCTTAGAAGTTGAACTGGAAGAAGAAGTAGATACAGACGAGAAAGGACCATATATTTTACAAAGTGAGGTGGAAAAAGCTATCAAGGAAATGAGGAAGGGAAAGGCTACAGGAGATGATGATGTACCTGGAGATGTGCTCAAGTTACTGGGAGAAGGTGGTTTGAAAACACTGACAAAACTAATGAACACCATATATGAAAGTGGAGAGTGGCCCAAGGACTTTACAGAAGTTACAATGATTGCCTTAAAGAAAAAGACAAAAGCTACAAAATGCAGCGACCATCGCACAATAAGTCTTATTGCACATACAGCAAAGATAATAGCAAAGATACTTAAAAGAAGAATTGAAAGGAAAATAGAGGATGTACTTGGAGAAGATCAGTTTGGATTTAGAAGAGGAAAAGGAACCAGGGATGCAATTGGGATGATGAGAATTATAGCGGAACGAACTTTGGAGATAGATGAAGAACTGTGTGTTTGCTTCATAGACTGGCAGAAGGCATTTGACCGGGTAAACTGGACCAAATTAATGCAGATCCTGAAAGAAACAGGTATCGATTGGCATGAAAGAAGATTGATTAGCAAATTGTACATGGATCAGAAAGTTAGAGTACGACTGGACAGAGGGGAGACAGGAAGTGTGCAGATTGGAAGAGGAGTTCGACAAGGATGCTGTTTATCACCAATTCTGTTCAACTTGTACAGCGAATGCCTTACCAAGGAAGCTCTGGATGGGCTCGGAGACTTCAAAGTAGGAGGGCAAATTATTCAAACTGTGAAATATGCAGATGACCTTGTGTTAATGGCTAAGGAAGAAACTGTGCTACAGGGCATGATTGATAGACTAATTGAAATTGGAAGGTGCTATGGCATGGAAATGAATGTGGAGAAAACAAAAGTAATGAAAATTTCGAGACAACCAACCCCAGTCACAATAAAGATAGACCAAAAACAACTGGAGAATGTGAAATGTTTTAAATATTTGGGTAGCTTGTTAACAGATGATGGAAGGTGTACTAGTGAAATTAAATCCAGGATTGCCATGGCAAAAGCTGCATTTAGCAAGAAGAAGAATCTTTTTACCAGCAAATTGGACTTAAATTTGAGGAAGAAACTAGTGAAATGCTACATTTGGAGCATAGCTCTGTATGGGGCTGAAACATGGACACTTAGGGCAGTAGATCAGAAACATCTGGAAAGTTTTGAAATGTGGTGTTGGAGGAAGGATGGAGAAGACCAGTTGGACCGATTATGTGAGAAACGAAGAAGTGTTAATTAGAGTCAGTGAGCAGAGGAATACTATCCTACACGAAACAAGAAAACAGAAGGCTAATTGGATTGGTCATGTTTTACGCAGAAACTGCCTTCTAAAAAGAAGTCACTGAAGGAAAGATAGACAGGTGGATAGAAGTGACAAGAAGACTTGGAAGAAGACGTAAGAAGATGCTGGATGACCTTGGGGACAGAAGAGGATACTGTCATTTGAAGGAGAAAGCTCTAGATCGCATTAAGTGGAGAAATTGTTTTGGAAGAGACTGTGGACCTGTTGTCTGACAGATTACTGATGATGATGATGATGATGATGATAATTCTCGGTAATTTTAATTTCAAAAGTCTTATGTTTCCATACTACTGGAACTTTATTGTGATATATAATATCGTATTACATTGTCTGGGACGTGCAATATGGTGTTTATGTTGAAATTTCTAGATTCTGGCAGGACCAAGGAGTCCGGAGTTCTGATATTTACAAGTAGTCATAAATTTAGCTCGGGTACAGGGAACCAGACGCGCCTAAAAGGGAGATCAATAAGAAGGACAGGTCAGAACTTGTTACAGTTGCCTGTGAATGAGGGCCATCATGATCGAGTTGCCTCGTTCAAACTTCCCTACAGAAGATGGAATGACATGTATATTGTCCACACCATGGAGAATTCAAATTCTTTTGAATTCCCGGCGTGGGGTGTGCAAGCCATTCCACAAAAGAAGACTTTCACCATATTCAAAAGTGAATGGACATGACCCTTGCACGCTCCAAGACATAGCTTGCAGATCGTGTAACATGTTATAATTTAAAGCATAAGGATATATTAAATTAACAGTGTGGTTAGGAGAACAATAAGTGAATAAACACCAATTTGGATCAACTCCCAGAATACCGCTTGCTTTAGCATCGCTACCCTGAGACTCATGCAAACCGACCCAGCTAGTTTCCCGCACCTATACAGACCTTCCTTAGTTTGATCTGTGAGGACAACTTGCAGTGGGCATCATACACAGTCCTAAGGTAGAAACATGTGTAGCAGGGATAGCACCATTCCGACTGAGCTGATATAAACAAAGGTGGGTTGGAAAAGAGCAGTGTTAATACATAACATGACTTTATTCTAAAACAGTATGACTACATCATCCGCGACAACCATCTTGCCACACCGGAACTGCACAGCCTTCTGGGANAAAAAAAAAAAAAAACAAAGAGACTACAGTTTAGTGACGTTAGTGAGTCAGTTCCACAACTAAAAGGAATAAATAATGGTGATTGTGGAATGTTAGAATTGCTATACAACAAATTGTTTCGTATTATTGGATGGATCTGTAATTGCGACAGGTAAGCTGGTAAACCCCTTAATCCCAGCATAATAAATTCCTTTTTGAAAGACTGACAAATGAATCGAAGGGTGATGCAAGTCAGATTTAATCCTAGTATTAATATTGTGAATCTCAGAATTCACTTCAAAATGGTGTCTGTTGTTGAACACGAACAGTGAAAGTGAATATACATAATGTCACATGTTTGGAATCCAGAAGACACTTCCATAGTAACGCTATAACAGACCGTTGCATAGGTAGCGACAATAGCAGTATTGTAGCCCCAACAGTTGGCCGTTGCATAGGTATTGCAGTACCAACAAAGTGTATCCCTGGTGATAGACAACAGAGGGTCATTTGCATAGCAGCGGCCGAGGGTATAAAAAGTGGTTGAATGCATTCGCCAGACAGTCTCGGGGCAGATGCCGAGAGATACAGAAGTCAGTCTTCAGGAAGCTGCCAATGAAGATAGTTGGAGCTACAGAAGTACTGGCTGAGATATTGTGTAAGCAGTAATTGTAATACTGCAAGTGCTAATAGTTGTAAAGTATGTAAGTGTGCTTGCATAAGTGGAGCACGATAAAGATTCGAGATTTGTCGCGTGACACACAAAACATGTAACACTGGTGTCAGAAGTGTTTACAAACTTAAACACGCCACAAACAAATTATTTTGCATCGACTATTTTACTGCTACAAAATGGAGAAACACGATATGCAACAAATGATGGAATTCCACCTAGCCATGCAGGCAAAGGCCAATGCCAGATACGAAGAAGCGAAGATCAACCAGGCCAAGGCCTGAGATTTTAGTGGTATATTTTTAGTTCTCTAAAATATTTTCTGCATGACTCTCTATCTCTAATCCCTGTAATAATTCTCATAGCTTTCTTTTGTAACCTAAAAATTATGTTGCTTTGGCAAGAATTTCCCCAAAATATTAGTCCATAAGTCATAATCGAATGAAAGTAAGAACAATACACCATCTTCAATGATTTCTGGGACAAGAGAGGCTTAACTGTTCTGATTGCGTAGCAGGCTGAATTTAACTTGGGTACAACTGTATCTATATGAATTTCCCAAGAGAAAGTAGTATCTAATGTTAACACAAGAAATTTAGTATTATGAATATTGACTATTTTCTTGTTCCCATGAATTATATTTAAGTCAAGAAGGTGGCTAGTCTTGGTTACAAATTGCATAAATTGAGTCTTATTGACATTTAATGACAATAAATTAGTAGTGAGTAGTCTATTTATATCTTGGAAAACTTTATTAACAGTATTTTAAAATTTTATCTGATTAGGACTATTAACAATTATACTGGTATGATTCTCAGATAAAACAGCTTCGGCATTGTCCTTCATTGATTTTGGTAGGTCATTGATACAGAATAGAAAAAGCAATGGTCCAAGTACTGAGCCTTGTGGGACCCCATGCCTTATCAATCTCCAGTTTAAGCCAGAGTCATGAGAGCTGTCTAAAATACTCTTTGGTATTTGCCCTCTAGGTAAGATTTAATTAGGTCCACTGTTGTTCCTCTTATTCCATAAAACTCCAGTTTTGTTAATAGAATGTTGTGATTAACACAGTCAAAGGCTTTATGCAAATCACAAAGAATACCTCCAACCATCATTCTATTGTTCAATGCCTTCAATATTTCATCGGTCAATCTATAGGCAGTTAGATTACTGACACCGAGCAGTAAGGACGTGTTTGAGCACCGCTCTGTAGAACTGTTTACAAGTGGAAGAGAGACGTAAGTTGTGCTTCAACCAAGAGAAAGTCAAATACGCAAGGCTGGCTATTGTGATATCAAACTCTACACCACTAACATTTAAAGGCAATAATTAACAAGGGTCAAAACAGACCGGGAAAATGTTTCCTATGGGAAACGGACCAAGATTTACTAACTGCATGCAGGCAACTGCACCGCCAGCAAACTACACAGAATACAAACCCATAATAAACACACAAATGCCTTACGCAACTCAGTCATTATCAATCCCCAATACGTTACCAGCAAATAATTGACAATTTCATCCAAACCAAGAACAATACCATACATATATGCAAATACAAAACACCCACCAAATGTAGAAATTCCAACAGTTTCCAAAACAATTACAGCAACAAGTGCATAACCAAGCCGTGCACAGTTCACAGCACTTTAGAGAGTCATCAACAAGCGAAGAGGAAATTCAGAGCCCCCACAGGGATAACCCATGGTAAATAGTAAAAAGTGTCAAAAGAAGAAAAGCATTCTCAAACCTAAATCAAGCATGAGATAAACTCAATCTTCTTCTTCTTCTTATATAAATAAAAATGTAAATGTTCGTTTGTTCAAAGTCTTAAATCCCCAAAAGTTCTTCACTGATTGCTTTGAAATTTTGACACAACGTTGCATTCGAATACGCGCGTTTTTTTATATACCTATTATATAAATGTCACACCTGTGACAGGTAAAAACATGTCACATGTTTGGAATCCAGGAGTCACTTCCATAGTAACGCTAGAACAGACCGTTGCATAGGTAGCGACAATAGCGGTATTGTAGCCCCAACAGTTGGCCTTTGCCTAGGAGGTACCAATAGCGATACTGTAATCCCAACAGTGAGCCACTGTGTGGAGAACATCGAATCTCCACAGTTACGACGAATAGATGCAGTTCCCATAGAGACAAAGCAATAACAATGGGTCGTTGCGTAGGAATCGCGGAACCAACAAA
>NW_019739815.1:0-880 GCF_002891405.2 Cryptotermes secundus
AGCAAAGCTAACAAGATAGCAACGCAAATCTAGCATGCTAGCAAATCAAAGCTAGCAGGATACCAACGCAAAGCTAGCAAGAAATCAAATAAAAGCTAAGAAGAGAGCAATTCAAATCTAGCAAGCTAGCAATCTAGCAACACAAAGCTAGCAAGCTAGCAAAGCATAGCTTGGAAGTTAGCAACGAAATGCTAGCAAGCTAGCAACGCAAGGTTAGCAAGCCAGCAACTTAAGCTGGCAAACAAGAAAAGCAAGGCAAGCAATCAAGCAAGCAACCCATAGCTAGCAAGTTAGCAATTTAGAGCTAACAACCTAGCAACGAAAGCTTGCAATCAATAAACGCAAAGCAAGCAAGCAAACAAATGAATCTAGCAAGCTAGCAACGCAAAGATATCAAGCTAGCAAAGAATAGCTAGCAAGCAAGCAAAGTAAAGATCGCAAGCTAGCAACGCAAAGCTAGCAAGCTAGCAAAGCAAAGCTAGGAAGCTTGCAACGCAAAGATAGCAAGATAGGAAAGCAAAACTAGCAAACTAGCAACGCATATCTCGAAATCTAGCAAGCTAGCAACGCAAAGATAGCAAGCTAGCAACGCAAAGCTAGCAATCTAGAAACGCAAAGCCAGCAAGATTGCAATAATAACGTCGCAAGCTAGCAAAGCAAATCTAGCAATCTAGCAAGCAAGCAAAAAAATGTAGCAAGCTAGCAAAGAAAATAAGGCAAGCTAACAATGCAAAGCTGGCAAGTTGGCAACGCATACCTATCAAGCTAGCAACGCAAAGCCAGCAAGATAGCAACTAAAGCTAGTAAGCAAGAAAGGCAAAGCAAACAAGCAACCCAAAATTAGCAAGCTAGCAACGCAAACTAGCAAGCTAGCAACGAA
>NW_019739816.1:0-270 GCF_002891405.2 Cryptotermes secundus
AGGTCAACAGCTTTATTTTTGCTAGTCTGCAGGTTCCAACATATACATATTTTGAAATCAGTGATTCTATTCATTTCTTTTTAGTAATCAAATCTCTCATGTTGAACATTACTAGCTTTTTCCTCCCTCTTTCCATTATGTGGTCCACAGTAGTGCTATCATCAATGTTATGATTAAGAGAACTCATCAGAAGTGGAGAAGCAGAACTATGCTGTAAACCTCAGATCTTTGGAAAATTAATATATCTGACAATATAAATTCTTTCATGCC
>NW_019739817.1:0-443 GCF_002891405.2 Cryptotermes secundus
GACTGCCATTATAAAGATTTTGTATATTTGATTAAATTATTCCTCTTTACCACCTTATTCTCTTATAAATCATATTTCTGAGAGTGTGGTCTGCTTTTCAAACATTTAACATATCCTACATAACTTGTGTACTGATAAGATTATATTGTAGCATCCTGTTGCATTCTTCCATTTTATTATAAATCTTATTTTACAGTCTTATGTGAAACTATTTATTAACTTTAAGTTTAAAATTTAAAACTTAAAAAGTTGCACATGACAGTAAAATAAGATTTATAATAAAATTGTATATTGATGTAGTTTCATAAGTAATGAATGATGATGACAATGACATTCTCGCTAGCCACCTGTAGCCAATACAGTGTTGTGGCTTGCTGCAATGATTGATATGCCTGAGTTCCACATCAGAAGTATTTATATTTACAGGGCTTATGAGAAATGAG
>NW_019739817.1:490-839 GCF_002891405.2 Cryptotermes secundus
CACTGCAAACATTTTAAAGGATTAAGCAACACATAATAAAGTAATTACACCATGAATTAAAACAGACATACCTTGCTGGATCCCTTGGAAAGCTGAAGAATTTGATGCCTTGCTTGCTGGATGACAAGCACCCAGCAGCAGCAAATGTCGTTTTCATGTTTATACTGCAAGAAGCAATACAAAAATTATAACACCATCACGGTACTCTTAGAACTCTTTCACATTCAACAGACACTCTCTGGGATAAACAGAGAGTTGCAGAACATATCATAAAAAAATATAATTTAGATCAGTGTTTCCCAATCTTTTTGATGCCGCGGACCCCCTGTACCGAATGTTAATTCACTGC
>NW_019739818.1:0-716 GCF_002891405.2 Cryptotermes secundus
TCCTCAGCACCCTGTTCTCAAACACCCTCAGTCTACGTTCCTCCCCTAATGTCAGAGAACAAGTTTCACACTCATACAGAACCACAGGCAGGATCATAGTTTTTATATTCCGGTATTAATGATTTAAATTAATGCAAACGTAATTCACACGCCATAACACAAAATTTCAATTCGAAATCAGTGCCCTTCTGTAAACATAAAATAGTCTGTTAGAAATATGGCACGATTTCTTTTAGTACCTGAGAATAACGTGAACTGGTTATAAAAACAGAAAAGGCATTACATGATGAACGTCAGCAAGCCCATAATGTTGTAACTGTATGTTTCTCTCTGCAATAAACTCCTAATGGGGCTGCTTGGCATTATGCGCGTGTACACGTGGGTTGCGGGCAGCATTGCTAGATGGATATCTGCGAATGATAGTTTCTCTGTCGTCAGGCGACATCATTCTCACATAAGTGGTTACTCAGAAGGGCTTGTTATATGAGGGTCTATATACACTGCCGGTCACGGTAGCCGAGCGGTCTAAGGCATGCGCTATCTTCGCTCGCTCGGAAGCCGGGATCGTGGGTTCGAATCCCNAGGATGGATGTTTGTGTGCGCTTTTCTGTGTTTGTGTACAGGTTGAGGCCTTGCGACGAGCTGATCATCCGCCCAAGGAGTCCTACAGCATGTCTAAGATCTAGTAAATCGAAGTGAAACGGAGTTTCATGGAG
>NW_019739819.1:0-1438 GCF_002891405.2 Cryptotermes secundus
ATAAACTACAGATACATTAACCCAAATGCTGTGTTTGGAAAAACTGGCCACAGATAGAAAACCAAAGAACTGCCATACATCATACACACATTTATAAGTAAACAATAACAGTAAAGCCAAGAAGCAAACAAAAAGTTGTCTATACCTATTATTAAACATTCACTACACAGCATGCTTTAAGTCAAGGATACATACAGGAGAATGTTTTTTCTATAAATGCAGAAACCTCTGAATACTGGGATGGAAGCACAGAAGTAATGCCTGAAGAATACACACCACAGAATGTTGGTGTGAACAAAACTGCACTGGTTTATACAGGGTTCTATTGGAAAGTTCCTGGACTGTTACTGTTGTAACTGCCTCACTGAAATAAGAGGAGAGGGGAGGCCAAGATCACACTTCCAAAAGCCTATTGCATCAGACTGCCACGTGACACCGCATTGTGGTCACATGCTGTTTTTACACGAGTGCTTTCTTGATTTCATGCTTCGTTTTGTCTGCGATGCATGGCAAAATCAAGCAACGTATCTGCCTCAAGTTTTGCATGAAGCTCAGTAAATCTGCTAACCAAACCCTTGAAATGCTTCCTGACACTTTTGGAGAACATTCTTTAACACAGACAGCAGTTTTTAAATGGCACTCACGTTTCAAGGCCAGTTGAGTGTCAGTTGAAGATGGTGAACATTCAGGATGACCAAGCAGCAGCAAAATATAGAAAATATTGGAAACAAATTTGAGAACTCATCCATGACGACCATTGCCAAACAATCCTTGAGTTTGCAGACACCATTTGGATCAGTTATGGAGTTTGCCAGGAGATCATAACAGAAAATTTGAATTTGATTTTTCTCATTCTGGTCCATCACACTAACAATCACAAAATAGATAACTTACAGTCCAGTGCGACACACAAGTTCACCACACTTCGGTCTTCACTTGCCTTACATGTTTCGATTCAATAGAATCATCTTCATACATTTTAAATTCAACATTACTCCAACCATTTTGTGATTTGTCCGATTTCTCATTCAGCGTTTTAACAGTGTGGGTATTTAATTGTCATTACTCTGATGACAACCCACTTCTTCAGAAAGACTGTAGGCCCTGAAAAGGACCCTTGGCTGCTGGGATGTTTGGCCGGTGAGGTAGTGCTACGTACGCCGGTAGAAAGAGGTGTTGGTTGCGGTGATTTGACTAATGTTGCGGCAGCTGAGTGAGTTGACTGGCCGCAGTGCGGCAGTTGCTGGGGTGTTGCCTGGTTGCTGGCAGAAGTCTGCTTGTCGAGCGCGGTCGCTGGAGTGGGGAGGCGGTAGCTACGCCAGTTGCCCAGTGAGTCGGCATGACCACCGGCTAGCCGAGGCAGCCGTGTTGCCCAGTGAGTCAGGTGTGACCGCTGTGCAGCTGAGGCAGCCATGCCTGGCACAGCGAAGTGCCAATG
>NW_019739820.1:0-1189 GCF_002891405.2 Cryptotermes secundus
TTTAATTTTCACAGTATAAGTCTGAATCTTGATTAACATAATTGATGATTGTTATAAATAATGATCTGTTATGATGTCTACTGAGAAGCACTTAATGACTTACCAGTACTAGAACTGTTGCTCTCTGCTGTAGTTTTCTCTTACAAATGTGCTATGAACAAAGGGTGAATGCACAAAGATGTGACCATTAGCCTGGGGCACCCAGTGTTCTGAGTTACACTTGTCTTTAATACTTACTGGACCAGGTCAGTAGAGCATCTTGAAACATGAAACTGTACAATGAGACACTAAATATTTGTAGGAGTAGGAAAGTGGGGTGATGTCAATGTAAATGCAGTGAAGTAAACATTGTCACCATATGACTTTTTGGGGGCATGNTTTGCAGACTCTGGCAAAATGAACCTGCATGCTTACAGTCTTTGCTTTCCTTCCCACTTCTCCCATGTCTTGCATTTAGCTCGGTATGTGCAATAAACATAAACTGCAGTAGGCTTGCATCATTTAACAATTATGAAAGTAGGCTTTTCAAGTGATTATCTCAGGTGATAGGATAATAGAAGTGAGTTCCTAACTTTGTATTCAGTTAATAATTAATTACAAGTAATGCAAATGGTGTCATGTTGTAAATATTTGCAATTTCATATTTTTTTTACTGACCCATAGAATTATGAAAATATTAGAATAGTTAGAAGATTTTTCATTTTGCATTAATTATTATTATGGAATTTGAATCATATGACATGATTAGTTCGAGGCATATTTGCCCGTTTCAGAATGTTACAACTCAGTCATGGCAAGGGTTTAAATTGGGTGTCTTGAGGGTAGTGTTATGCAATAGTTTTGCATGTTGTTTAATAATATTGACTTTCAGCCCAGTAATCAACAATATAAAACAGTAAGGAAAATCAACAAGCCTTTTGACTTGTTCTGTATCCAAAGGTACTAACCTGCTTAGGATTTATAGAATGTAAATAAATTCAATTCACTTCAATTATATAATAGCCTCGTGTCAGACCACAGCATAGAAAACATATTTGTTGCCTAGTAGTGGATGTATGGGAACCCACATAGAAAACCTCTTGCAACACCAGTTCTGTTGTTGTGCCTGTTTATTGTGGGCATTACCTAGAAGTATGTCTGCCCTTGGACCTGAGAGTATCAGCAAACATGTTTGTGTGTGTGTGTGTGT
>NW_019739821.1:0-265 GCF_002891405.2 Cryptotermes secundus
AGCTTGCCAACTTTGCGTTGCTAGCTTGCTAGCTTCCCGTTACTATATTGCTATCTTGCTAGATATGCGTTGCTAACTTGCTACCTTTCCGTTGATAGCTGGTTAGCCTTGCGTTTCTAACTTGCTAACTTTTCGTTGCAAGGTTGCCATCATTGCGTTGTTAACTTGAGAGCTTTGCGTTGCTAGCTTTCCAATTTGCGTTGCTAGCTTGCTAGTTTTGCGTTGCTTGCTTCCCTGCTTTGCTTTTCTTGTTTGCAAGCTTTGC
>NW_019739821.1:368-455 GCF_002891405.2 Cryptotermes secundus
GTTGCTAGCTTGCTAGATTGCTCGATATGCGTTGCTTGCTAAATAGATTTGCGTTGCTATCTTGCCCATTTTGCGTTTCTAGCTTCC
>NW_019739822.1:0-1005 GCF_002891405.2 Cryptotermes secundus
GCTAGATTGCTACTTTTGCGTTGCTAGATTGCTATCTTTCCTTTGGAAGCTTACCAGCTTTGCGTTGCTAGCTTGCTAGTTTTGCGTTATTTGCTTGCTTGCTTTGCTAAGAGTTTCTTGATTGCTAGATTTCGTTGCTAGCTGGCTAGGTGTGCGTTGCTAGCGTACTAGTTTGTGTTGCTAGCTTGCTAGCATTGCTTTTCTAGCTTGCTAGCATTGCTTTGCTAGCTTGCTAGCATTGCTTTGCTAGCTTGCTAGCTTTGCATTCCTAACTTCTTAGCTTGGGGTTGCTAGCTTGCTAGGTTTTATTTGCTAGCTTGCTAGATATCTAGATTTGAGTTGCTATCTTGATAGTTTCGCGTTGCTAGCTTGCTAGCTTTGCGTTGCTAGCTTGGTAGCTTTGCATTGCTCTCTTGTTAGCTTTGCGTTGCTAGCTTACTTGCATTGCGTTGCTGGCTTGCTAGTTTTGCGTTCTTGCTTGCTGGCTTTGCGTTGCTAGCTTGCTCTCTTTGTGTTTCTAGCTTGCTAGATTTGCGTTGCTAGCTTGCTAGCTTCCCGTTGCTTGCTTGCTAGGTATGCGTTTCTAGCTTGCCAGCTTTGCCTTGCTAGCTTGCTTTCTTTGCGTTTCTTGCTTGCTAGCTTTGCGTTTCTAACTTGCTAGCTTTGTGTTGTTAGCTTGCTAGCTTACTAGCTTTGCGTTTCTAGCTATCTAGCTTTTCGTTGATAGTATGCTAGATTGCTAGATATGCGTTTCCAGCTTGATAGATTTGCGTTGATATCATGCTATCTTTTCGTTGCTAGATTGCTAGCTTTGCGTTGCTAGCATGGTAGTTTTGCGTTGCTAGCTTTCCAGCTTGCTGGATTTGCGTAGCTAGCTTGCTAGCTTTGCGTAGCTAGCTTGGTAGCTTTGCATTGCTCTCTTGTTAGCTTTGCGTTGCTAGCTTACTTGCATTGCGTTGCTGGCTTGCTAGTTTTGCGTTCTTGCTTGCTGGCTTTGCGTTGCTA
>NW_019739822.1:1161-1279 GCF_002891405.2 Cryptotermes secundus
TTTGCGTTTCTAACTTGCTAGCTTTGTGTTGCTAGCTTGCTAGCTTACTAGCTTTGCGTTTCTAGCTATCCAACTTTTCGTTGATAGTATGCTAGATTGCTAGATATGCGTTTCCAGC
>NW_019739823.1:0-1006 GCF_002891405.2 Cryptotermes secundus
GCGAGCGATAATAATAAACTCGCTATATCAAAGAACGGCGTGAACGTATTTGTCGCGTTATACACCCAACACGTTACATTGGTGTCAGAAGTGACTTCAAACTTTAACACGCCTCTTACAAAAAAAATGGAAACGCAGCAAATGATGGAACTCTTGCTGAAGAAAATCAGCGCCGGCCAAGAAAAAACAGACGAGATGCTGAAAGAAAAGAGGGCCCACCAGGAAAAGGAGTCGGCCAATAGAAAAGCTGAATAGGCCAAGGCGGAAGCCAGACACAAGGAGCTGATGGCCGATTGGAAACCCTTGGGGGAAGAAAGTAGAACTTCCCACAAGAAAATAGTGGCCGTAACAAATGAAGAGCCGACCTCCGTAGAAACGAAACCTGAGGCGGCAGAGCATCAAGAAGTCCCCGTAGAAGACGCCCCGAGGATACCGGTCGGAGAACAGAAGAAAAGGCGTAGGGGCCAGAAACTGGCCGCGGAGTGCCGCCGCCAGACAGCGAAGGATGCAACACGGGTACTTCATAAACCCCAGAAGGAATTGGCCGTCGGCCACAGAACGACATCCCGTCGCGCGACATTGGCACGACGTTGGAGGAACGACTCCAAGAGGGAAGCTCCCAAGGGAACCTTCGGATGCCAGTGTAATGAATTGGCCGCCGACTACAGAAGAACGATAAGCCGGGCGAATGTGGAAAACCTCAAGACAGACATCCTCAGGAACACCACCCAGAAAAAGTGTGGACCCCACGAGAGGTTGGGATTCGCCAGCGAGGGGACGACCTTCCGTGTCAGAGTAGCACGGCGTAACAGGATCCCCAGAAAGAACTGGGTAAGGGACAACATACCGGGAGGAAACGCGAGAGGATACATGCCCGGAAGAGACAACGGGGGCANGTAGGAATAGAGCCCCATAGAAAAATCCCTAGGACATACAGGAAGACGACGGGACTAATGACCATGAAGCGTATAGCCGGATCTCCCGTCGGCCTACGACAAGAAAAAAG
>NW_019739824.1:0-932 GCF_002891405.2 Cryptotermes secundus
TATACATGGTGGCCTAAAGAAAATGTACTAATAATATCCATATACTAAACCAATTTTTTTCATAGATATCTCGATATCAGAACACGGTATAAATACATAAAAGTAAATACTTTAGCTCCTTAAAGATGGGAAATTAATTTCCATTCCATTACAAATGCATGCCATGCAATACTGCACTATTTACATATTAAAAAATTCATGAAAAAACTCATGCTTATTTTCCATTTGTATTACAGAACATTACTAATTAATTAAAAATCCTGTAATCTCCACTGAATTTAACATAACGAAACACCCAACCCACCTCTGGGCCCATCGACCTGCTCACTTACAAATCAGCAACACTGCCATAATGACGTCACGAGTGCTTTGCTGCTGCCATCTAAACACAAACCAAACTGCCAACTACACACAAAGTGGCCGCGAGCGCAATCGGTAAAAAGGCAAGCTAACACAGCGGCTACTTTCGTTGGCGTTGTTCGCAAAAACAATAAAAAATAATTTTCCAGTCAGATCTCTTGTACTGCTGAGGTTCTTACACTCTCCCCCCTTTTTTTTTATGGAACTGTGTTCAGTATCACTTCATTCATAACCTTGGGGAGGGATAAACCCATCACCTAGCCTGTAGCAACTGACCTAGCTATTGGCTGGGGTTCATTTCCCAGCAGAGGCAAGATATTTTTCTCTTTTCCACTGTGTTCAAACCAGCTCTGGCGCCAAATCGGCTTCCTATGCAGTGGGTACCACGGGCCCTTTCCCTGGGGATAAAGTGGTCCATTAGTGCTGAAGTCATGAAAGGTGACTGACGGCACATTCTCATCATCACAGTGCAGCGTTTGCTTAATCAAGCACAGGAGCAACTTTACTTTATCTAAAATGGTCATAAACCCACAGAAGAATGTGTACCACACATGTTACAAACATCAGTACCT
>NW_019739825.1:0-706 GCF_002891405.2 Cryptotermes secundus
AACCTATCAAATACATTCATAAAATGCCATTTTAAGCTATTTTAAGATCAGTTTATTGTTTTTACTATCATTACTGAACTTCAAAATTTCTACACCCCTTACCTGTCTGCCCCAAGCCATCCAGAGCATTAATCTTTGCCCCGTGGTGCAGCAAGGCATCCACGACATCATAACGTGAGTTATCAGCAGCTACATGAAGTGATGTAAGGAAATCCTTGTTCTTCTCATTACGATGTGCTGCTTTGCGCATACGAGTCTCTAGAACCTGCTTCCGTTTTGGTTAAGAAGAATTTACTGCACAGTGCTGAAAGGAATTAAGTTATTATGCAATTATAACAGTATACCAACACACTATACAACTTGTGTACAAACAGCACACATCCCCAGCAAGGAGAGAAGCACCATTTTAGGTAGTTTTATTATATTGTACCAAATATCATTATCTCTTTTGAGGGTGTGGGCTTAAATCAACTGGTCCTAAATAATGTCTGTAGCTGGGCTCTTGTGAACAAAATGATGAAATTTTAATTCCATACATGAGAGGAATTTATTGAGCACATGCATATCAGCTTCTTGAGGACTCTGCACAATGCATTTGGTTCAAAATCATATATACCCACATAATCTACACAACTTTTAACAAATCCATGTCTAAAAGTTGTAGTTTGTAAAATATGCAAATACTACATTTCAAAGTATACTTTTA
>NW_019739826.1:0-187 GCF_002891405.2 Cryptotermes secundus
ATTTATTTGATATGAGTGATTTCGAAATCTCAGCACCACAGTGCCGCACTCATTATTCCCCTGCGGGAAACGGTGACGTGTTAGACATTATGGTACACCAAAATATTAGAGTGTCGGATGTCGTCGTCTCTGATATCTTGGACTCAGATCACCTACCAATAGCATTCCACATACTGGATCACGTTAA
>NW_019739826.1:264-441 GCF_002891405.2 Cryptotermes secundus
TAAACTAGAAATTAATTCGGGGGTAGAAGCCGATAAAGCGGCACGCGACTTTGCAGCCTCCATTGCTTCGGCATATAGGCTGTCGACTAGTAAAATTACACTTTCGGAAAAAAACAGCGATCTTCCTGGTCGAGATCGTTTGATAAAATATAGACAGAGGCTACGAAAACTGTGGCA
>NW_019739827.1:0-412 GCF_002891405.2 Cryptotermes secundus
AATCCATAGGCACTTAGAGGAAAGAAACTTGCTAAACACAAGTCATTTTGGCTTTCGTGCTCGTCACAGCATGACACTCCAATATGTGAGGCTAACGGATCACGTCTCTCTGAATTTCAATAACAATATGTTGAAGGCTGCTGTGTTCTTGGACATTGAAAAGGCCTTTGACACAACATGGCTCCCCGGCCTACTATATAAGTTCACAGAGTTGCAATTTTCGACCAGTCTCGTAACGCTGCTTGCTTNNTAACAAACAGAAAATTAAAATTTAAGTAGAATGCGAACTTTCTTCGCCCAGGAAAGTAGCGTCAGGGGTGCCACAAGGTTCCGTCTTTGCCCCAGTGCTCTACAGCTATAACCGCATCATGCAGGAACCTCAGCAATGTTGTTGATTTACATTTTTAATTAC
>NW_019739828.1:0-1163 GCF_002891405.2 Cryptotermes secundus
CAGACGTAATATGTTTGCTTGTAGCGAGTTAAGAAAAACACGAAATTCCTCAGCCAAAGTAGGTGTCACTGCTGGAATTCGAACCGGCACCTCTCTACTTCAACTTAGAAGTGTTACTACTTGTGTCAGCTTCTTGGTCACTTCTTAGTATACGCACCACAGCACCAGTCGTCATCATAGAAAGCAGTAATTTGACTGAATGCAGCTATTGTTGCAGTGTATGGTTGTGTAATGCCTGTTATAAACTGAAACCTGATATACGTATTGTTGCCTGAGATTTTTGTTCTCACAATGGCGTCTCTGAAGATTATAATTTTCCAAATTGCGATGCCGTGCATTCTGACAGATTATTGTCAACTTTTGAGGAAAGGAAATGCTGCTTATATTTTTAGCCTGTAGATGAAAGTATCAGCACAACCAGAAAAGTCACACACGAGTACTAGAACACAGGAATCTTCAGTTCCTTCTTGATTTAACTGCAAATTATTATTAGCTGTAGAACAAAATTATTCTCATTCTTACGTAGATATTAGGGCACGCGATATCCTAGTTAAAGCCTTTCCGTTCCTGTTCCATATTTCAATTGAAATTTAACAGCTGGCTACAATCCGAAGCCCGACCTAGGACACTTAAAATGTACTGAAGTCCACAGTAGAGAGTACCACAGGGCTCCTCAGTGTCCAGATCGATACTCAGCAAAGGATCTCCCAAATACAAACCATAAGCACTACTCTTAAAGAAACAGGTTGCTTGGTTATCGATTGGGATCACCTGCCTAGGGGGTAAGGTCATGTGACGAGTTCCTGTGAACTGGTTTGTGACCTTCTGTGCTCTATGAACGAAGAGGATTTCTTGACTAGACCAAAGATTAAGAATATATCAAGGAAGACCATTTCACGGTGTTAGAGAATCTGGCCTAGCTCAAGCTGTACACCCCTGGTACAAATTACAGAACACTCAAAGAATTTCTCGTTGCTTTTCAGTAAATCAGAGCACGAATCAATTAAATTGAACTGAGCGAGCGAGACGCACAATCTGTTTTATGTATCAGTAAGCCGTAATGCCTGGCTGACAGCTGATAGAACAACAGAAATTGCACATTTTGCACAATACCGTATACAGCATTGCAGCTTCTACGGATTTATCGTTTTGTGTCTCATTTA
>NW_019739829.1:0-468 GCF_002891405.2 Cryptotermes secundus
TTGAATCAGAAATCTCCATACATGCTCATGGACTCAGGCACAAACTACACAAGGGGGTTGTTCTCTCTGTCCCTCCCTCCCTCCCTCCCCTCTCTATCACCACTCTCACGCATACTGATTTAACATCTCACTGTACTGGGGCTTCAGACTTATTTCTCTTCCTATTATGATTTTTCATGTTATTTATTCTCATTTTCCAGGGTAATTTGAATGAACTTCAACCTGTACATGGTGAGGATCGACAATATTCGTGTGATGAGTGTGGTGAATCATTTAGTCAGCAGGTAATTCTGAGAGCACATCAACGCATGCATAGTGGGGAGCAGCTGTTTTGTTGTGATGTATGTAAAAAGTCATTCAGTACGCAGCGTAATCTGAAGACACATGAGCTCATACATAGTGGGGAGAAGCCGTTTTGTTGTCATGTATGTAAGAAGTCATTCAGTACGCAGGGTACTCTGAAGATAC
>NW_019739830.1:0-617 GCF_002891405.2 Cryptotermes secundus
AAGAAGTCAAATTTGAAGTCTTTATTTTATATGCTGTAGTTACAGTAACCTTTAGAGTGTTACCATTGGTTGTAGATACATTAAGATTGCATTACAACTAATTGTAATTCCGCCTGCTGAATATCCAATAAATCGATTCATCTAATACGGAACCCATTAATTACTTGCCGCTTTACTAGGATACGTGACAGTATGTATTAATCATGATAATAACTCATTTTTATTTCCTCACTTCATTCTATTTCTGAAAGTTTGCTAGCATGAAGAGTACACATGGGTATGCCTCATAAGTTTCTTGCCTTCGTACTAACAAAAATGATCTCTGACAGAAAGGAAAGGAGTTTCAAAGGAAATTAAATTATTTATGTACGTAAGGCAGAAATAAATTCAGCCCTTCATCTGGAAGGGTAGCTTGTAAAAACTGTCATTCCAACGCCTTATTCATTTTAAATGTAAAACCTGCTCTAAAAACTCTTGTCATTCTCACAAGAATGCCTGAAATATGTGTGACAAACAAACAAACAAACAAACAAACAAACAAACACTCCTTGGCCTGTAGTCCGCACGCGAACTATACCGATCGTTCGACCACCGCTCGTCGGCGAAGTTAGTGCCAA
>NW_019739831.1:0-432 GCF_002891405.2 Cryptotermes secundus
TGCTAGCTTGTTAGCTTTGCGTTGCTAGCTTTCTAGCTTTGCGTTACTAGCTTGGTAGCTTTGCTTGGCTATCATGGTAGCTTTTCGTCGATAGCTTGCTAGCTTTGCCTTGCTAGCTTGCTAGATTACCGTTGCTATCTTGCTAGCTTTGCNCGTTGCTCGCTTTCTAGCCTTGTGTTTCGAGCTTGTTACTTTCCTAGTTTTGCGTTGCTAGCTTGCTAGCTTTGCGTAGCTAGATTGCTAAATTTGCGTTGCTATATTGTTAGCTTTGCTTTGCTAGCTTGGTTGCTTTGCTTTGCTAGCTTGCCAGCTCTGCTTTGCTAGCTTGCATGGTTTGCGTTGCTGGCTTGCCAGATTTGCGTTTGCTTGCTAGATTTCCGTGGCTAGTTGCTAGATTTGTGTTACTACCTTGCTAGCTTTACGTTGCTAGCT
>NW_019739832.1:0-374 GCF_002891405.2 Cryptotermes secundus
ATATGACCTGTTTCTCACAGACATTCCAGAGAAACAAATGCCCCGCGATTTGGATTCTTCCATTGTGGATGGCTTTCAGTGTACAGGCATACAGCAGTTGTAATGTTATGTTTTGTTTCTTTGTATAATGTCTAAATTTGTCAGAGTAATACTCCACATTTTGTGCCATTCTTTGGTGCGTAATGTGTGTACCATAGTGAATGCCACAGCACCAGAAACTCTTCAGTAAGGACCTCATACAAGTCTGTGGACTGAATGATTACTGTCTTACAGCGCTGCCTCATAGTTATATGAAGTGTTGCCATATCTCACTAACAGCAGTTGCGACGGTTGTGACTGTATGAACTTTTCTGCTTGTCTGTAAATGTAGAACA
>NW_019739833.1:0-448 GCF_002891405.2 Cryptotermes secundus
AGATGTATTGGATGCTGGGAAGACAGTCGGAGCTATCGACAGAAAGCAAGATATTACTGTACAAAACCGTGCTCAACCCGATATGGACGTGCGGGATACCATTGTGGGGATCAGCCAGTAACTCAAACATAGAAATTCTCCAACGATTTCAAAGCAAAGTATTACGACTAATAGTTAACGCACCGTGGTATGTGCCGAACACGATACTACACAAGGACCTAGATGTACCAATAGTACGAGAGGAAATAAAAAAAAAACAGCAAGAAGTATAAAATCAGACTCCAGGCCCATCCGAACGACTTGGCACAAAAACTACTCGACGACGAAGGGGAAATCAGGAGGCTNGGAGGCTAAACAGTTTTAAACCATCAGATTTGCCCACCAGATTCGAATAATACAACATTTAACTGCTTATTACTAAGCAGTTAAAATAAGTATTGAGCATGTT
>NW_019739834.1:0-504 GCF_002891405.2 Cryptotermes secundus
TATGGCCCTGGGGTCGACTCAGCCTCTAACAGAAATGAGTAAAGGTAATATTCTTGGAATGTTCTTGGCAGTAAAGGGCTGCCGTCGCGTAGGATGACAACCTTACCGCCATCTATGAGCCGATTGTCTAGAAAATGTGGGAACCTCAACATCTCACAACCCTATGGGCCTCCACGGCCTGTTACAGGGATAGCTTTACTTTTTTTTCACAGAACATTGATTCATCAGTACAGAGTGCGTCAGAAAGAATGGATGGATTTTACAGGGCAATAGATAAGTTTACAATTAAGTTTATAATAAATTCATTATAAAAATATTTACGTATTGGTGGGTTTCTGATCGTAGTGGTATACCTCCGATGATGATTCATTAAGAATCGAAACATGTTAGAAATAAACTTAATAGTGTGACGGACAAAAATGAAACAAAATAAAATTGGCAAGGCTTCATCAAATCCAGATTTTATTGTTACCATCAGATTCGCCAATACATGCAGTTTATTTG
>NW_019739835.1:0-407 GCF_002891405.2 Cryptotermes secundus
TATGAAAGATACTTCAACCATGTAATAAATGACGTCTCTAGTGCCTTCAACTTCCTTCAGTTTCCTTAAGCTTAAGTCCCATGTGACCTGCCGACGGTTCCATGAAGCGTCTCCCCAATACTGTTGTCTAAAGCATTTTGTGAGTACGTCATAACTTGAGCGAGAAACTTTAATGAAGTAAGCCCTGAGTGTACAACGATTTCTTCTCCAATGTGACTAATTCTCGCACCGGATATCCCATGTACAGATTTGTAATTTAAGGTGATGACGTAGGTTATAGGTCACTATCTTATGACGTCGGAACCTAACGGAAGTGTACTTGGGACTCTAATGGTATGAGATTAGCCCTCCTTACTCTACAGCCTGTGACTGAACCATCTCAGAAGATCAGTTCACAGAGTCATAGC
>NW_019739836.1:0-439 GCF_002891405.2 Cryptotermes secundus
AGATGTTTCTCCTTTCCGTAACTCCCAGATCGGCTGTGTGGCCCACCAAGTCTCATGTACAGTGTTTACCGGGGACTGTTTCCCCGAGGTGGAAATGGCAGAGGTATGAAGCTGACCATTCACTTCCATCTTGTGCCACGGTTAAGAATGTTGGAGCCATACCTCCACTCCCACATACGTATTCACGGCATGCACTTAATTGATTCAAGCTAGGAATAATTTTGCTTTTATCAGTACAAGCTGATCGCGTAGTGTTTACGAAGGGACAATTTTACCATTTAATCTGTTAATCACAACTAACTCTAAAATAAACTTTCCATAAAGAAAAGTTGCGCGTTATGGATCGGCGCATCTTCATTAAAGGAACTTGGGAAACTTCAAGCTAAGGGGGGGTCTCGCCAAAGAAAGTGCCAATTATGATCTGTTGAGATGCAAATGC
>NW_019739837.1:0-828 GCF_002891405.2 Cryptotermes secundus
CAAAGATGATGCTGCAAGAACAGCCTCCAAAGAAAAGGAACGGGGAAAGAACCGTTAGGCTATTCGGGACTAACAGCCTTAGGGAAGGAGCAGTGTGACATGTTGCGCAACGGAGGACCCCTACCTCCCCAGCGGTACGTGGCGGTAACCTAGCGGTCTCGTATTAGGCGAGTCATCACCCCGCCACTCTCCCCGCGGTGACGTGCCGAGCGGAGCCGAACTTAGCCGTGTCCCCGCAACCTTGTAGCTATGTAACGTGAGTCAACAGCGGTGACGTCACCAAGTGGTTACAGCGTTGCTAGGCTATACGCCACGTCATATTAGTGACGTGGAGGGCGACCCTAGCAACAGCGAACGGAATTAAAGCCGGCTGAGCAGCAAGCGAGTATCAGTGTGTTATCACCGAGTTCTCAGTTAGCAAGTTACGATCTACAGACGCGTGTGCGAGAATCAGTGATAGATCGTGGTAAACAATTATATTTGGAGTGTGTAATTGAAGAGACTAGTATAGCTCCCGCGCTATTAATACGTGAAGACTCTGGAAGATATTGTTAAGAGATTTTGTTGTAGGGTTTGTAAAGTGTGGAAATCCGTAACATTGTGATAATTAATTGTATCCGATATTTGTAGATTTTTCAACAAACCAATTAACGATCTCTACGGCGTATTCAGTAACGAAACACGTTACAATATCAATTCAGAAATGGCGGGATACCTACATGGGTGGGTTTTGAAAGATTTGGTTTATTTTAGTTTGTTATTCCAACATTTGTCTGTCCTTAATGGTTGACACAGTGAGGAACTTCATGCATGCAATACTGAGAGATT
>NW_019739838.1:0-366 GCF_002891405.2 Cryptotermes secundus
AGCTTGCGAGCTTTTCGTTTCTAGCTTGCCAGATTTACGTTGCTATCTTCAATGTTTGCATTTCTGGATTGCCAACTTTGGCTTGTGAGCGTTCCATCTTTGTGTTGCTAGCTTGCTAGATTTGAATTTTCTAGCTTGCTATCTTTGCGTTCCTAGATTTCTAGATTTGCCTTGCTGCCAGCTTTGCGTTGCTAGCTAACCAGGATTGCCTTTCTAGCTTTGCATGTTTGAGTTGCTAGCTTGCTATATTTTCGTGGCTTGTTGCAATATTTACTTTGCTAGCTTGCTACCTTTGAGTTTCTAGCTTGAAAATTGGTAGAATTGCGTTGCTAACTAGCTAGTTTGCCTTGCCATCTAGATAGCATT
>NW_019739839.1:0-369 GCF_002891405.2 Cryptotermes secundus
AGTTTAATTGTTATGTTCATGCAGATAATAATAGTAACAGTTATACCATATTTAAAAATTGTTTGAGGAGAACATTCCTGACTCCGAATGTGTCAACATCCCTGCAAACAGCATTAGCAGCTGCTGCACATCTAGCAGAGGGACAGTTTTTACATGAGGAGAAGACACTGAACAATGCAAAGTCTCTGATATACCGAGCAGAAACTTGGAGACCACCAATTTCCAGAACAGAAGAGCAGAATTTCAAACCAAAATAAACTTGAGTTAGAAAGAGATCGTCCATGATATGTATGTATTGGCTGTCTTCTAGTGCACTCAGTCTCGCATATCACTTCACTACATGTTTCGGCATCACTGTGCCATCCTCAG
>NW_019739840.1:0-540 GCF_002891405.2 Cryptotermes secundus
CCGATCATTCAGGGCAGCGGAATGTGACACTTACCACTACGTGGTTGTGGCAAATTTTAGGGAAATACGTGTGGTGAGCAAAAAATAACGAACACAGTTCACGTGGAGAGGTTCAATCTCAAGAAATTAAATGAGGTAGAGGGTAAAGAGCAGTATCCTGTTGAAATCTCAAATAGGTTCGCGGCTTTGGAAAATTTGACACTGAGGTCGATATCAATAAAGGTTGGGAAACTATTAGAGAGAATATCAAAATTTCCGCCATGAAGAGCCTAGGTTATAAAACTGAAGAAACACAAGCCATGGCTTGATGAAGGATGCTCAAAATTATTAGACCAAAGAAAATAAGCGAAATTGCAATGGTTGCAGGATCAATGGGAAATAAATGGGGATAATTTGAAAAATATTAGACGTGAAACCAGCAGGTATTTTAGGAATAAAAAGANAACGTGAAACCAGCAGGCATTTTAGGAATAAAAAGCGGGAATATCTGAAAGTCGAAATTGATGATCCTGCAATTAACAGCAACAACAAACACATTAC
>NW_019739841.1:0-269 GCF_002891405.2 Cryptotermes secundus
CAGTGTTCTTTACTTTTATTGAACGTAAATTTGTATCAAATTAACGGAAGAATACAGATTGACGGTGTTTGGAAACCTCGTGGTGAGAACATTCGCCCTCGAGAGGAAGAAAGTAGCACGAGATGGAGAAAAGATGTCCATAGTGTATCCTGTTCACGAAAATTTGTAATAATTATTGGGGTTGGTAAGTCAAGGAGCGTGAAATGGGCGAGATGTGTAGTACGCAACGGAAAGTTGAGAAATACACAGAAAGGCTCTATCTATCCTGG
>NW_019739842.1:0-250 GCF_002891405.2 Cryptotermes secundus
CCCTCAGCCATATGTGTTTCTGTAGCTGATGTCTGCAGATACATTAATATTATTAACAGAGGGTTCTCTTCTTTGACTGACATTACTAACATTGTTAATAATATGTAAGGTTTCTTGTTCAGATCCCTATTTTCAGTGTTTATGTTCTTAGTTCTTAATATTGTGTTCCTTTGTATTTTCTTCTCTCCTTTGTCTCTTCGTGTTGTCTGCATGAATATAGCTTTCTCTTTTCAGTGGCTATGTATAATTT
>NW_019739843.1:0-1115 GCF_002891405.2 Cryptotermes secundus
CTACAACTAAACGGACGAGACATTCTCTTTGTAAATAATGTAACATGTCTTGGTGTCACTTTCAGCAGGAAGAGCATGAGATAGATACACGTACCACATCGAAAGGACTCTAGCCAAGACCTTGAACACGTACATAAGGGCCTATTCTCTATTCAAAAGTGGGGGTTTAATTTCAAATATTAAACTTACGCTTTACGAAGCTCTGTTTAGTACAGTTATGACTTACGCCTGTCCCACCTAGGAGTATGCGACAGACCCTCACCTCTTGAAATTCCAGCGCCTGCAGAACAGAGTACTCCGCGCTATTGGGAATCTTGACATGTGCACACCAGTTCGCCAATTGCTTATGGCTTTCGAAATTCCTTCAATCCAGTGATTGAGGCTAGCTCTTTCTAAGGGACCCAACAGAGTAGGTGTTTTCCCTCGCCTGTGGACGGAAACAGATCCAGTTTCCGAAACATCGTGTTTTTCTTAGTTATCTTAAAAACCAGGACGAGGGATAAAGTCCGAAAACCCAATATCTCTGTGTGTTATACACCATCGTCAGAATCCTATAGTAACTAAATTATGCATGGCAGAGGCAGAAGTAATCCTACATCATATTGTACAGTATACGGCAGTTGCTATGCAAGGACGGCGAGATAGGCGAATAAACAAACATCCGTTTCTGAGCAATGGCTCCGTAAACTCGTTCCCGCGGAAACGAATACGCACACAAGAATAGACTTACTGTTAGAATCTGGATGTTGTTATGTGGTCCGAGCCGAGGTGTTATGAGCAGGAGAGTCTGAACGAACGAGTTCCCTTGTGAAGTGTTAACCAGCGGAGAACGACGTGAGCACAGAATCTGAAGAATCTCCATTGTTAAGACCCGTTACCAGGATACGACTAATGAAAGGAGGAGGATTTAGCGTGCGCTGTAGTGCTTTGGAAGTTGTGCATATCAGCAATAGTGATATAGTTATTTGTAGTTACGACCTCTAAATGGTCAGTAAGTCCAATTCACCAATCCATGCCGCGTCTATAGTCATCCCTAAATCGTGATAATATAAATCCAAATGCTCGTAGCATTGGACAAGGAGAAGCCAGGCGTAGGAAGTATAAGGGGCTTAAAT
>NW_019739844.1:0-623 GCF_002891405.2 Cryptotermes secundus
CTAGCAAGCTAGCAATGCAATTCTAGAAAGCTAGTAAACTAGCAATAAAAAGCCAGCAAACTAGCAAACTCAAAGCTAGCAAGCTGGAGAATCAAAGATAGCATGCTATCAAAGCAAAACTAGCTAGCCCTGCAACGCAAACTTGGCAAGCTAGCAACGCAAATCTAGCAAGATATCAACGAAAAGCTATCTAGCTAGCAACGCATATCTAGCAATCTAGCAAGCCTGCAAAGCAAAGCTAGCTAGCNACGCATAGCTAACAAGCTAGCAACGCCAAGTTAGCAATGTTGCAACGCAAACCGATCAAGCTGGCAACGCAAAGCTAGCAAGATAGCAACGCAAGGCTACCAATATAGCAACGCAAAGCTAGCAAGCTACATAGCAATCTAGCAAGCTAGCAACGCAATTCTAGCAAGCTAGCAACGCAAAGCTAGCAAGCAAGAAAACAACGAAAAGCTAGCAAACTATCAACGCAAACATAGCAAGCTAGCAAGCTAGCAATGCAAAGCTAGCTATCTAGCAACGCAAAGTTAGCAAGCTAGCAACGCAAACTACCAAGCTAGGAACGCCAATCAATCAAGCTAGCAACGCAAGGCTGGCAAGCTAGAACACAACGCAAAGCT
>NW_019739844.1:692-835 GCF_002891405.2 Cryptotermes secundus
ACCAAGCAACGCAAATCTAGCAAGATAGCAACGCAAAGCTAGCAAGATAGACACGCAAATATAGCAAGATATCAACGAAAATCTAGCAAGCAAGGAAAGAAAAGCAAGCAAGCAAGCAACGGAAAGCTAGCAAGCAAGCAAAC
>NW_019739845.1:0-480 GCF_002891405.2 Cryptotermes secundus
GATGGGAATAAGTCACGGTTCTGTACATGCCATTGTGACAAAACATCTGCTGTACCGCAAAATCTGCGTGTAGTGGTTCCACATCTACTCATGGAGGAAAAGAAGCCTCAGAGAATGGCTGAATCACTGGGTCACTTGCAACGATACCATGAGGAAGAGTATGCTTTTCTGTCCTGTACTGCCACTGGGGATGAAACTGGTGTCACCATTTTGAACCCGAGAGCAAACAGCAGAGCCAACAGTGGAAACCCATTAATTCTCCCCCACCGAAGAAATCCAAAGCCGTATACACGAGTTCCAGTTAAGTGATGATGACGTTCTTTTTTGACTGCAAGGGCCCTCTGCTTGTCGAATTTCTCGAGCATGGGGCCACAATCAGTGCACAGCGCTATGAAGACACTTTGCAGAAACTGAGACATGCCATAANGCGCCCTCGAATGCTATCGAACGGCATTATCCTTCTTCATGATAATGTGCGCC
>NW_019739846.1:0-247 GCF_002891405.2 Cryptotermes secundus
AGGAGTAATATTCTCTTATTTTAATATGATGAGTTACTCTACTTGCTATGTAGAGGTATGTTTTACATCTACACGACACTTTTATTCCACCCGTTATCCACTGATTTTTATGCCTCATATCCATCACAAATTGCATGGGGAAGCATGATTCAAAAATGATTATAAATGTGTTTAAAAATGCATTAAAACTTGCATCTACCTCCACACTACTAAAGGTCATATCCCATGTTTCATTTTGTAGTGCCTC
>NW_019739847.1:0-234 GCF_002891405.2 Cryptotermes secundus
ACCCTGAAGATGGAGGCGGTATGTTCCTCTAGAACGTCGGTTGATTTTCAAAGGAGTATGCGAATAAGCTTTGACGATAAGTGTGTACCTAGACTACAGTCCATTCGCGGAGACGAGAAAGTCCTCGTAAACAAATGCACGCGGTACCTCCTTCGCTTTTTGAATGAAATCATGCAGCGATCACGTGATGCGTGTCCCGTTGCAGGGGCGTCCAAAGTTCACTCTTCAGTCTGA
>NW_019739847.1:279-592 GCF_002891405.2 Cryptotermes secundus
TGCGCGCTTTGTCCACTCCTTGCTGTCAGCTGTGGCGACGCGGGGCTTGGTTTGTTTACGCTAACTGTCTCGTCTCCGCGAATGGACTATAGCAGTAGTAGCAACAATAGTAACAGTATAAAAACAACAATACTAGTAGTTGTGGTAGTAGCAACAGTAGTAGTAGTAGTACTATATTACTTACAGTAGCAGTAGTAGTAGTACTGATTACTAACAGCAGCAGCAATAGTAGTAGTAGTAGTAGTAGCAGCAGAAACAGCAGTATTTCTATTCCAAGCTCTATATGTGCAAGAGTGGAATAATGAAAGGGTTG
>NW_019739848.1:0-526 GCF_002891405.2 Cryptotermes secundus
ATCTTCAGATACACAATTCGTCCCTACTTCTAGCAGGCTCCTGGTCCTACCTCACACGAAGTCTGAAGAAACGCTGTGACGCTTTGCTTATATAAAGGTTTTATGAAACAGACCTAGAATACTGCTCTTCTATTCGTGTGCCCCACATTATACACAAGAGAAAAATGGGGTGTGTGTGTGTGTGTCTATGTATATATACATATATATGGGCCTGTGTATCTGTTTTGTGTCATCTGTCTACTGATTCCTACCGCCGACTTACATGAGAAGACTCAAAGATATTGTCACGTGCAAGGGGTGTGCGTGAATTATAGACGGGTTTTGGATTAGATGGTTTGATTTATTGACATCCTATACACAGTACTCGGAACTACAGGCAATTACAGCGCTATCGCTGATCCACGCACTGTACAGTTCACCGTTCCACACTCACTAGGTTTCTCAACCTTCACTAGTCGTATTCTGGCAACGGATGTATGATAGTCTCACTGTCACTTCAAATCACACATGAAGTTTTCTTTTCACA
>NW_019739849.1:0-549 GCF_002891405.2 Cryptotermes secundus
ATATATATTGTGTGAGTGTAACAGGATGCTGAAATATAATATAGTCTGAAAATTAACCTAGCATCTTCACTCTGTAGCCAGCCAAATGCCTGGCCAGAGATGAAGCCCACCCAACTCAAAGCCCTAGGATGTGATAATGTGCTGCGTGATCAGGGTTATGGCATACCTCACGGGGCGATGATGGAAGAGTAATGAGCAATGGTGGAATGACGATTAGCGTGGGGAAAACAAAATAAGCTTTGAGGTAAACCTGCTCCAGTGCCACTTCGTCCACCATGAATATCATATGACGTAACCCGGGTTTGAACCCGAGGTTCCGCGGTGGGAAGCCAATATCTAACCGTTCGAGCCTTAGAACGGAAATTTCACCCCCATTACAAAACCAAACGGGGGTATTATTCAATGATACCATTTTAATTAATGATAATCTTTGTTAATTATTCGGCTGCGTTGCTAGAAGCACACTGATCTCACTTCAAAGGAAACTGCACGTATGTGTGGCGGATTATGAACTGTCGAACACCTAATGATGCATTATTCAGCACTTCC
>NW_019739850.1:0-279 GCF_002891405.2 Cryptotermes secundus
CATAGCCCCACCATTCTTCACTTCGGCACTAGACAGAGACGAGTGCTCAGCTTCACATCCCCGGTCCCCTTTACCCCCATTGGAAGAGACCCCAGTACTAGTTGGATAGGAGGCTGGGTGGGTCCCAGGACTGGTGAAAACTCATACCCCTACCTGGAATCAAAATTCCAACCCTTGGCTGTCCAGTCTGTGTAAGTCATTTGTCCAGTATAATCCACTAAATTGCTGCTTTTCTTCACCAGCAAAGTTGTTCATGGTTTCAGGCGCCATCAGGAAATA
>NW_019739851.1:0-514 GCF_002891405.2 Cryptotermes secundus
AGCTAGCAACGCAAAGATAACAAGCCAGCAAAGCATAGCTACCAACATAGCAACGTAAAGCTAGCAAGCTGGAAAGGCAAAGCTAGAAAGACAGCAACGCAAACCTAGCAAAATAGCAACGCAAAGCTAGCAAGTCAACAACTCAAATCTAGCAATCTGGCTAGCTAGCAACTCAAAGCTAGCAAGCTAGCATCGCCAAGCTAGCGAGGTAGCAACACAAAGCTAGCAAGCTATCAACGCAATGTTAACAAGCAGTCAACGCAAAGCTAGCATGCTAGAAACGCAAACAAGAAATTTAGTAACGAAATCTTGCAAGCAATAAAAGCAAAGCAAGCAAGCAAGCTACGAAAAGCTAGAAAGCTAGCGAAGCAAAGCTAGCAAGTTAGCAACGCAAAGCTAGCAAGCTAGCAACGGAAGCTAGCAAGGTAGCAACGCAAATTTAGCAAGCTTGCAACGCAAACCTGGCAAAATAGCAACGCAAAGCTGGCAAGCTAGCAAAGCAAAGCTAGCAAGC
>NW_019739852.1:0-1048 GCF_002891405.2 Cryptotermes secundus
CTAATGCGCAAACCTAACCTACCCTCCCCTAACCTAACCTTACCTTACCTAACCTTACCGTACCTAACCTAACTTAAGCCAACCTAACTTCACCTAACCTAACCTAACCTAACCTAGCCTAGCCTCGAGTCGCCCCGTCTCGCTTCGCCTGACGTCAAAATAGGTCAATCCACGTCAAGTTACGCCAAGTCACGTCAAATCACTTCAAGTCACGACAAGTCACGTGAATTCACGTCAAGTCACGCCTAGTCACGGCAAATCACGCCAACTCACGGCAAATCACGACAAGTTATGTCAAGCATGCCAAGTCACACCAAGTCACGCCAAACACGGAAAGTCACGCTGTCACGTCAGGTCACGCGAAGTCACGTCAAGATAAGCCAAGTCACGCAGTCACGCAAAGTCACGTCAAGTCACGCTAAGTCACGCGAAGTTACGTCAAGTCACGTTTCGTCACTTTACATCACTTCACGTCACCTCACCTAACCTGACCTCACCTCACCACACCTAACCTAACTTAAGAGCAAGGAATGGTACTCCTCAGTTACTGATTGATGTGCACAACACTACTGCACAAAACTAACCTAACTTAACCCAACCTAACTTAACGTAACCTAACCTAATCTAACCTAGCCTAGCGTTGCCTAGCCTCGCCTCGCCACGTCTCGCTTCGCCTCACGTCAAGTTACGTCAAGCAACGTCAAGTAACGTCAAGTCACGCCAAGTGACGTCAACTCACGTCAAGTCACGCAAAGTCACATCAAATCACGCCAAGTCACGTCACCTCATCTCACCTCACCTCACCTAACATAACAGCAGGGAATGGTACCCCTCAGTTACTGATTGATGAGCAGAAGTCTACTCCGTAAATATAACCTAACCTAACCTAACCTAACCTAACCTAACCTAACCTTATCTAGCCAAGCCTCGCCTCGCCCCGTCTCGCTTCGCCTCATGTCTAATTATGTCAAGCCACGTCAAGTAACGCCACGTAACGTTAAGTAACGCCAAACCACGCCAAGTCACGGCTAGTCACGCCAAGTCACGT
>NW_019739853.1:0-955 GCF_002891405.2 Cryptotermes secundus
CCTTAGTGGAAATGAGTCATAAAAGTTCGGAGAAAGTATTATACAGGAGTGGTTCTTTCGAATCTTCTGCTTCCTACGTCTCTACGTTGTACTACTCGCTTTTAATTCATGTTGTCCTATAATATTTTCTTCGTTTGTTTCTTTTCCATTTTCCTTTGCACGTTTTTTTCATTAATATATTGTCACGTGCAGGGGAGACTACAGACACGGTATGTATTTGTGAATGTTTTAATGACAACACGACCAGAAGCTACAAGTACTTAGAAAGATATCGCTGATTTGACATTGTTTACAGCTAATGCATGCTGAGTTTTCTACTGCCTGAAGTGTCATCACAGTCTTTGCTTGGCAACAGCTCTCAACAGTGGAGAATATTCACCATATGTGCTCACGTCATTACTGTCCGGTCAATATTCCTCAATTGAAATATTAACTTAAAGAGAGTACCATNGCTTCATATCAGAGCTCAGTTGAATGCTGAGTTCATTATTGGATTTATGTGGTGAAAAATGAATAAGGTATTCCTCTTTCGTCTGTTACTAAATGAAATTTGGATACAAGGAGATAATACATCAGCTATTCATAGACAAACAGATAGCCCACGATTCATCTGGTTCATAAATTTGCGCACCTTTCCCACAGAAGTTTGAGTACCGGGAAAATAGTTATGCCGACACCAAAGTGTTTACTGAAATAGACTGGAGGTTGAGTAAAAGTGGAAATATTCCGATAAGTTTTCCTACATAAATGGACTAAGAACTGGAGTAGTTTTATCTCCATTTATTTTCTAATTTGATTCTTTATATACCGTTGCGTATTTGCAAGAATACAAGGTGTGACTGAAATTAAATGGGACGCATATGTTGCTTTTTTAACCTGAGAATATAAATACATTTTATTTATAAATACATTTTATTTTCTAATTTGATTCTTTATAGGCCGTTACGTATTTGCA
>NW_019739854.1:0-467 GCF_002891405.2 Cryptotermes secundus
CAACTGAATTTATTAATACATTTAATTTGAACTTTACTTATACTATTTTTACGGAAGGGCCGTAGTTGTACAAATTTTGTGTCCGACTTTGTCGAAAGTTGTGTCAAGACTCCTCGAGGTGGAATGCCCTCTCTCTGAATCCTGAGGTCCACGAACCCCAGACTCCAAGAGAAATCCACTCCTCCACTTCTGCCATTGGTTAAGTTTTCAAACTAGGAGGTTCCCTAAATTTTGAATTCCCAATCATGTTGCTCTGCTATGTGATTCTGGCAGATGCTGACCTGACGCTACGGTTGACAGCCCCTTGATGCATTACGATCAGGGTGTGAGGCTCCGGCCGTCCCACTTCTAAGTTATCACTGTCCCAAGCTGTCCGCTCTCATTTTTTCAAAGCCTTTCCGACTTTGCTGAAACTGCCAGACTTCCAGGAAATTACCAGATGTTCCTTCCTGTCCACATAGCAAAAC
>NW_019739855.1:0-478 GCF_002891405.2 Cryptotermes secundus
CACGTGTACTATGTAACTCAGCAGATAGTAAGCCTTGTCCAGTGAGTGCCACGGATCAAACACAATTACTAGTAACGAGGAAATTTAACTCTCTATGATTTGAGTTTAGTATCAAAAAACTAACTCCGTGGTCTGTAGTCCGCAAGCGAACTATACGGACCGAGGGACCGCCGCTTGTAGACGAAGTAAGTGCTAGAGTGCTAGTTAGTATAGAGGTTGTCGCGTGGTCAGCGAAACGAAGCCCCACGGCCGTTAATTTCGGATTTCTAGACATATTATTCAGAAAATCTTGTAGCAACGGGAATCGAACCCGGACCTCTGGATCTGTAGCCANACGCTGACCACTAGACCACAGAGGCGGTCCACGTAATATACACAATTGTAAGAAGACTGTTCGGAAATCACGTAGACCGGAGATACGAAAGACCAGCTTTACTCTATTCGGATTGCCTACGAAGTGCAAGCAAACAAAACAACG
>NW_019739856.1:0-426 GCF_002891405.2 Cryptotermes secundus
CCTGCACTAAAAGTAGCAGATGTCAGACAAAATGTTCCCAATGAGATACTGCATGATATACACGGCGTCCCGTGATCTTATGGCACAACTTGACAGGCATTCAGGAGGCAAAGTAGGAGTACATACTCAATCTGAAACCGAGAAGGTTAGCACAGTGGTAATACACGTCACTCCAATTGGGGGGAAGGAATGGAGTTTCGGATAGTTATCAAGGAAGTAGCCGAGATCTCCTGTGTGTTCTTCTAAGTCGGCGAATATCGAAACGGTACGTCAGAATAGGCAACAGCCTAACCTGCCCAACACCCCACGATGTAACCTTTACACAAAACCGAATGTTGAGAGAGGTACAGTGTTTAAATTCCGGCTCTCAAACCGACTATACTGAGGGTTTTCATGAATTTCCTCAGCTCCTCCACAGAAATGCTG
>NW_019739857.1:0-748 GCF_002891405.2 Cryptotermes secundus
CTTAGTTGCTATCATTATTGCTTTCTGAAGGACAACACATGTTGGACAGAGAGAAACTGTGAAATAAATGAAAGTTCATTTCTTGTTGGTAATTATTTTATGTATGTGTCGGTTTGTGCTGTTAATACTGTCTGCTAGTGCACCTGTCTATTTATGTGACATTAAAGTTAGTAACAGATTTGTGTGAATTAAACTATATCATACTTTTTTCACCATATTGAAGAACTGGAAACTATATAAAAATTTGCAGGCACAGTAACAGGAGTTAAAATATATGGTACATTCCTTCAAAAATCTGTAAAACTCTACAAGACTACATGCTGTCATACCCAGAAACTATTCTTTATAATGCAGTAACTTTGTATACCAATTTTATATAATAATGTGACACATAATCCTGTTATTTTCAGGATAAAGTTTGGTAAATGTCATCATATTGTCCTGGATAATTCATAGTAATGAGCTACAAGCTCTATGGGAACTAGAATTACTAACATTTTACAACTGTGTTATAGCAGTACATCAATTTTTTATATATGTACCTAGTTGTGCAACTGACTGGTAACCAAGATCATAAATCAAGAATTATGACATCTGAAATGATCCACTGTGTAGTCTGGAGAAAGTCAGCTGACCTTTCAGAGCAACATATTGTCTCCTATTTGGGGTTGAACATTATGCTCAGCAAGAAACCAGCATGAACCAATTATATCTAAGAAGGCAGAACACCTCATAGCAGCTGCTGTGA
>NW_019739858.1:0-465 GCF_002891405.2 Cryptotermes secundus
TTGGCACGCTGAGTGATACCTAGCAAATAGCAACACATATTCGTCTTATTGTTAAGTGCGCTTATGAGAGATATTTATCGCCCCGTTGCTTTGTTATGCATGTTACATTAATATCAATAATAATACAAGTACAGTCCACAGTCCAAGGTAAATTACAGCAATTTTATGAACCGAAACCTGGGCACAGGCGACTGTGCTGCTCAGAAAAAACTATGTAACTAATTAAATACAAAAGTATTTGGCTGAAGAACGCTGTTTGCTGCAAAACTGGAGAAACAGAGTGAGCACTGAAACGGACTCAGGAGGCCATGACAATGGAGGAGGACAAGGGAGTAAAAGATGATGAAGCTATGGTATAGAAGGTATNCAGCAGGACTTAGGGAGTGGTGGGGAATGGAACGATACACGAAGTCACAGAGAATGATGTTAAAATCTGTAAGGTGTATAGTACCCAATTAAATGAAT
>NW_019739859.1:0-428 GCF_002891405.2 Cryptotermes secundus
TAGCTTATTGCTAGGCAGTGGTCAGCGTGTCAATGAGCTGGCTGGTTGACGGTCATATGTTTTCTGTGGGACCAGCCAGCATGCCAATGGATTGGTGAGATAGCAAACATGTGACATGTGTTTTCTGTGCTTGGTCCAAGCCAAGGAGTTATCTTGAAGACATATGATGATACAATGTAGCTTTCACAATTAGACTAGAGAAGTTAGTGACAGGAAGTTTGGAGTTGAAGATGAATTAGAAGTCAGCCTGTGGAGACTTAACAGGTGATATGAAGACTATGTATGTGCTGTAATGAGTCATTTTGGGAGTGTGTGATTGAGACTTTTATAGTTCCTGGAAAAATCCATTCACAGGAAATGGATAGTGAAAACTTTATCAAGGTTTAGCCATTGTTGAGATCTGTTACCTAGCAACAACTAGTGCAAGC
>NW_019739860.1:0-1617 GCF_002891405.2 Cryptotermes secundus
CAGCTCTTAGAAACAGCTGTCTTACCTAACAGACAAACACGTGCAATGTACCATCGGTTTCTGTTCAATGATTTACCACTACTTTTAGAACATCTGCCTCTTCATCAACGACAACACATGTGCTCCACGCGTGATGGAGCACCATTTCATTTTCTATGCATTTTCAGAAAGCATCTGAACCAGACTTTCGGGGAACAGTGGATAGGACGCGGAGGTCCAGTCAGCTGGCCTCCACGGTCCACTGACCCTGATCATTTGGATTTCTTGCTGTGGATACACATAAAGACTTTGCTGCTCTCAGCTCAGATCAGTGACTTACAGGTGAACAGCAATGATTAGAGAATGACCAGGGAGTTAACAGAGTGCGCACCTCCGCGCGAACAAGAGCTGAAATTTATATTGAAATGCGTGGGAAACACACAGAGAGCATCTGTTGTAGAGATCACTCGAACATCACCCATACCTCAATACGCACGGGTTTCTTGACATATGTTGACTAGAACATTTTACTCATATACTATATAAGTACTATACCTCCTTAAGCCGGTCACGGTAGTCGAGCGGTCTAAGGCATGTACTCTCTTCGCTCCTTCGGAACCAGGGATCGTGGGTTCGAATCCCACACAAAGCATGGATGTTTGCTGTCTGTTTGCATTTATTCTGTGTTTGTGTTGTCCTGTGTTTAGGTAGAGGCCTTGCGGCAAGCCGATCGTCCGTCTGAGGAGTCCTACCGTCTGTAAAAGATCATGAAACTGAAAATCAGCCCTATGCTCCAAAGTGGGAGCAAGAGGAGAGACAGAGAGAAAAAAAAACAACTCCTTAAACCTTGTAACCCATTTTTAACACCCTGTATATGTATTTTTTATATATTATAGAGCATGTGTGTTATGGTAAACTTCAGTTGTATTCTTCTTCTTGTTCTTGGTACCAGTTATGGTCTTTAATCATCTAGTAACAGAGAAAGTATAAATGCATATGACTAATTGAAATCAACCGTAACCCTGGATTTTCCCAAGATAATAGGATGATAGTGAAGATAAGCAAGATGGCAAATAGATAAATCGTACATGAGGTCCTAAATAGAGAAGGGGCCTCGTATGTTTTGAACACTTTTAAGGTTGTAGCCAATTATTTTAACATCGTACAAATAGTGTTTCTATATTATAAATTTTGTGATTGCATGAAGACGAATCTGACGCTCAACTTCCTATATTTCTATAAAACACAAGGATCATATTAATACTGTCACGTGTATGTGTGTGACTATAGACGGGTTTTGGATTGATGGTCGGATTCAGTGGACTTACAGCGCGTGGCTACACTTTACAGTTCGCCGCTACACACACACTAGTGTCTACAGTCATGTTTTCATTTGCCGTTGCTCGGTAGCGGTTTCCAATGTTGGACGTTCCCAGTCCTCTTGGTTCCCTGACTATCCACAGCTCCAGCTACCACCTTCTAGCAGCACCAGCTCACAACGACTGAACCTCAGTAGTTCAAACTCTCTTCACTAACTCCACACAATTGAACCTACTTCGGTAATTGCCTTTATCGTGGCACGGACTGCACTGAAAATACCATTCCTCATTGTTAAATTTCAGTTGTTGCAGTGGAAAC
>NW_019739862.1:0-542 GCF_002891405.2 Cryptotermes secundus
CTAGCAACGCAAAACTAGCAAGTTAGCAACACAAAGCTAGCAAGAGAGCAACGCAAATATAGGAAGTTAGCAACGCAAAGCAACAAGCTAGTAACGCAAATCAAGCAAGCTACCAACGCAAAGCTAGTAAGATATCAACGCAAAGCTAGCAAGATAGCAACGCAAATATAGCAATCTAGCAAGCTAGAAACGCACAACCTAGCAAGCGAGCAACGCAAAGCTAGGAAGTTAGCAACGCAAAGCTTGCAAGCTAGCAAAGTCATGCTAGCAAGTTAGAAACGCAAAGCTACAAAGCTAGCAAACTCAAACTAGCAAGCTAGCAACGCAAAGCTACCAAGGTAGCAACGCAAAGCTAGAAACGCAAATCTAGCAATCTAGCAAGCTAACAACGCAAAGCTATCAAGCTAGAAAAGCAAACCTGGCAAGCTAGAAAAGCAAAAACGGTTAGCTAGAAACGCAAACCTGGTAAGCTAGCAACTCAAAGCTGGCAAGCTAGCACCAAATCTAGCAAGCTAGCAACGCAAATCTAGCAAGCTAGCAAC
>NW_019739863.1:0-844 GCF_002891405.2 Cryptotermes secundus
GCTTACATGCTTTCTTCCAACACAGAACCTACCAGGGAAATATTCAGGTATGCCCAGCGATATATTCCATATTTCTACATCTACTGCACACCATACACCGAGCATGATGGCTCCGGCGGTAAACCTTCCGACTTGTATTCGGGAGCTGTCCGGGACACCACTATCCTGAGGCTTTCCGTTATTTTTCTCAGTTCTTATAAACGAATTGCAAGATGGTACATATAAATAGGACACGACCGCTCCCGTCCATACCACTCGACGCTTATAATCTGTGCTACTGAGAGCGTGGTTGGGTACACTAGAAACAGAGTCCAGAGCGATCGGCTAGAGGAGTTTCATTACTTGAGCAGACTATGAAGCATACCGGCATAATTAACATCACTCCTTCGTATTCTGGATATCGCGAGTATCGGGTTTCGCAGTTCTTCTCAGTCCCTCCTAGTTTCCTTCCACATCTCTTCCAATTCATAATTCACCAGTCACCAAACCATATGATGCTAGAGGATGATTGAGAATCCTATGGCCAAATTTTAAAAGGCTGTTCATGTAATTTAGAGCACAAATATAATCAAACGACTGCCCGATTCACCATAGTTTTAAGAGTTATAATATTTCAAACTCTTAGGCTTTATATACGTGTATGTTCGTGTGGTGGAACAGCCGTAACGTCACAAGACGCAGCTCATACCACATTCGCTTAGGGTTCCCATTAGTTCAGACAGCAAAACAGCGATAACATCGAAACTACATGTCATGATTTACTAAAGCGGAAAGTTTAGTTTATAAGATCTAAAATTTGTGATGATGGTACATTAATGCATTAATCTTCCTGTTTTAATGTAAA
>NW_019739864.1:0-823 GCF_002891405.2 Cryptotermes secundus
GTATCTACAACATTGCATCTGAGTTACTCCGTGAAGATGAGCCCTTCTTGAGAAGCCGCCAGTTGTGTAGCCGCTTGAATTTCCCAAAATTTTATAGAACCAGAAGGTTCATTATCGTGTTCACAAGAGCCCTTCACTGGTTCCTAGCCTGAGTCAGATCAGTCCAGTCAATACAACTCAATTTTGTCTAAGTTCCATCTTAATATTATCTTCTCACCTACATCAAGGTTTTCCAAGTCATCTCCTCCCTTACGGCTTTCCCACCAAAGTCTTCTCCGTGCGTGCTACATTTCCTGCCTGTCTCATCCTCCTTGACTTGATCATTCTAATTATACTTGGAGAAGCGTACAAGTTATGAAGCTCCTCATTATGCAGTTTTCTCCAACCTCCTGTCACTTCATCTCTCTTCGGTCCAAATATTCTCCTCAACACCCTGTTCTCAAACACCCTCAGTCTATGTTCCTGCCTTAATGTCAGAGACAAGTTTCACACCCATACTGAACCACAGACAATTAATATTTTTGTATATTCTAATTTCTACGTTTTCATACTACTACATCTTTGACGGGAAACTGTTTTTCCAACTGAGCCAATGTTAGCTTCTGGAAAAAAGATTCCGCTCCGTGCAGAGATTTTGTTTTTTGAAACGTACACGAAAAGACAAACAGGCTTCACTGCCACATATGCGTTTATTTTATTCACTTCCTGCAAATAACCTGGACTTATAAAATATGTCCCAGAATATAACGCCGTTTGGTTCGTTGAAAGTCACTGAGTACTTCGGAGGAACCTGTTGCCTCTATCTTCAGGATAGGTTCGAAGC
>NW_019739865.1:0-571 GCF_002891405.2 Cryptotermes secundus
TATGTTATGAATGTGTTGCCTAGCAACTGGCGTTGTTTATAGAGTCGTTACTTAGCAACGGGTCTGCATGCTGCAATAGGGCTAACGGTATACTGTAGACCTGTATATGTCACATTAATTATTGACTCTGGTTTTAATCATAAATACGCTAGTTACGCACAGTACATTAGGCACCTTCGCCCTCCTGGCGGAGTGCCTGTTAACAACTGAACCTCCCGTTTGTCTTTCTAGAGTCTAGACACATGAACAACTCGAGAACCACTGATGTGGATTTTTATGAAAGTTTATGGTGAGAAATTTAAATCTGATCTGTCGACTCGTTTCAGTTTTGTTTCGGTCAGCAGTAACGGACACTTTAAAGGAAGACCTACACGCGTTTCTGCGCGCATCTGGAACTTTCCTCGCGCGTAATTTGCTCAGTATTCATCAGAGCTAGAAATGTTTGCAACGAGAGTTATAAAGAAAAATGAAACACACCTTTCATTTCCAATACAATTTTCCGTAGGTCTTGAGCGTTTTGAGAACATTAAACAAACGGAGCCAATGCGTCAGAAATTTCATGCTATGCCTA
>NW_019739866.1:0-258 GCF_002891405.2 Cryptotermes secundus
CCCTTTCTCCCCGACTGGCGGTCGATTCTATAAAAGTGGTAATTTTTAATAAAGAACCTCTCATGATGTTTCAGATGTGTCTCTGAAAACAAAGCCACATCTACGTGTAGGTCTTGCAGCTGTTTACTGAGCTCATAGCGCTGCCTCCCAATGCCGTTCGCATTAAATGCTATGACTTTGAGGGGCCTATGAACTCTAGTGGCCATTTTGTTTCATTAGGTTTAGAACAATTTTGGTAATGGCCATTATTTTTTCCTC
>NW_019739866.1:398-475 GCF_002891405.2 Cryptotermes secundus
CTCGGTTTCGTGGCTTCTGGTGGGACTGCCCATGGAACTTGGAGAGTCTGAGGTCGTTGCTCCTGCGATGTGCTGCC
>NW_019739867.1:0-382 GCF_002891405.2 Cryptotermes secundus
GATCTAATCCTTCCAGCCGCACTATGACCCTGGGGTCGACTGAGCTCCTAACAGAAATGAGTACCAGGAATCTCTCTGGGAGTTAAATGAGGCCTGCTCGTAAGGACGACAATCTCTTCGCCATCTTGGAAGTGTTTGTCTGGAAAACGTGGGAGTCTCGACGTCTCACAACCATATGAGCCTCCACGGTCTGTTAGAGGGATAGCTTCACTTACTTTTTATGGCAAATTTAATTAAGTCTTCTTAAAACAAGAGCGAAACTTGTTGTTTGGATATGAATGCGTATTCTAAAATGAGGGCACAGCAAGTGGTATTCATTGCACCAACTGCTATAGGTGGCCTGCGCTAAGGGACCATATGTGCGATGAAAAAGTTAAAACAG
>NW_019739868.1:0-147 GCF_002891405.2 Cryptotermes secundus
TAACAGAAATGAGTACCAGGAATATTCTTGGGGGTAACGGGCGGCGGGCGCGCATGGCTGACAATCTTATCGCCATCTATGAGCCGATTGTCGAGAAAATGTGGGAGCCTCAGCATCTCACAAACCTATGGGCCTCCACGGCCTGTT
>NW_019739868.1:165-482 GCF_002891405.2 Cryptotermes secundus
TAACGTAAGGGCTGAGGATATTGAAACTGTAAAAGTAAAAAAAGAATTTGCCGGCAAATTAGTCTGGAGCCCCACCCTTAAATCCAGTATTATATTAACGAATAGTTTCACATATGAAATAGATGGCGTGACCTCTTCCATTCGTTAATTTTAAGCATCTCGTGCTTGTAATTTATGCTTGCATTTATGGAAAACGTTCTGCAATGTGGTGGTTATCATAAACATCGGTTCCCAAGGGAATTAACAACTTTAAGCTTTCCACTGACATACACGAACCATTTCGAAAATTAGGTTTGCTGTCTCCTGGGATATGACGC
>NW_019739869.1:0-455 GCF_002891405.2 Cryptotermes secundus
CCCTGCGAAAGATGTAACGGAAATTGTGGGCGTTTTCGAGTTGTTTTTCGACAAGGAACCTGAGACCAGAGTTGCAGAAATAAATAGATACGTGGAGCAGTTTCTACGGGGGCGTGAACCATCAGTGAGGTCGCATTCTAAGGCATGGAAACCTGTGACAGAGGGAGAGATTTATGTTGTCTTGGGTTTCTTCATGCTCATGGGCACTGTACAGAAACCAACTCTNCGTATTTTAGAACAAAAAGAGTAATTTCAACACCGGGATTTAGAGACATTATAATGCGAGACAGACTGGAGCTAATATGTAAATATTTGCATTTTGCTAACAATGAAAACATCAGCACTTTTGAAGGACCAAAAAACTTTTAAAAATTTACCCAGTAATTTTCCATCTCAATAAGAAATTTCAAGAACTCTGTCTCCCAAACCAGGACATTTCAGTTGACGAATCTATG
>NW_019739870.1:0-1166 GCF_002891405.2 Cryptotermes secundus
CGATCGCTTTTCGGAGATATATTTTGCTGATGTTATTACATCTTCCCTGACAAAATCGGCTCCCACAAGTGAGTCAAGGAGAGATGGTTTTCTTAAGCATGCACATTTCCGATCTCAAAGGACAGAGACCGGCTCTGAACCATAGTTCGGTGAGTGTTTTGCGGTAAGGAAACGACAGAGTGATACCCTCAAAAAGTCCAGGGTCGCCTCGCTGTTGTGTTATCAGAATATCCCCACCTAGATCAACCAACCCCTTCCGAGCTTCTTTCATAATTCAAAATGATACCTACTGGGGGGCAGGCGTTTCGGCTTCACCACCATTTTCCATTTTAGCTGCACGCGCTAAAATTGCACCCGAATCATATTATACTAGAAAGGGACGATAACAGTTCGGTCGCATTTCGGTGCGCCTGAATTCATGGCGTCCGGTATGTCGCGCCCAAATTCATAATTCACCAGAGTAACTGCATACACATTCTGTGCTTAAGCATTCGACCTTTTCATGTGGTCAACCATTCGCGAAGAACGGATTAAATTATCAATAAAACGAATCGCTACAGAGTGGAAGAAAAGTGCTCTGTTGCGTTTCTGAAACTAGATGAATGTAGCCACTGCCCATAAAACGACCCTGAGGAGTCCCAGTGTTCAGCGACTAGATGTAGCGCGGTCGATTGGGGCCGGTTGCAAACATATTTTGATTAAAAAATCTACGAATATTTGGAGCCTTATATTTATAACCATATTAAGGGAGCTAGATATTTAATTCTACACAGAAGCAACTGAACAGAGCCTCTTTCTACAGCCTCTCCTTTTGCGGTCCATTTTAATATTACACACCAATCTCTGGCTCTGTTTCTTTCTTTTTTTTTTAATAATCAGACAGCAATTTTGTATTTCTTATCAATCGTCTTGTACCCCGTTCATTCCATCTCCCTTCATTTAATCACTAGAGTGAATGAAAGACTTCAAATATTATATTTTAGCATTGGAAAACAAAGATACACGTACTCAGCACAGCACACAACAGGAGATAATACAACCCACCAACTCAAACACACATGCACATTGAGGAGACTTAATTAACAGCATAAACAACGAAGCAGGGAGAAATCAGCTTCCTTGTCCAGTAATTCTAACACCTGATGATGACCACATTGGTCGAAATG
>NW_019739871.1:0-928 GCF_002891405.2 Cryptotermes secundus
CCCTAAACTAGGATTCTCCTAGCTCTTCAACTCTTTCGTTGCATAAGGCTACCGTTGGCTGCCTGGGGTTAGTTCTGCCTTCGTCTGAACTAGGATAGCTCCGGATTGGTCTCTGAAGAGTTCTGTTCGTGGAGGTAAATCACAACTCTGTGTTACATCCTACCCTAATTCCACTGGTCTATTTACAGTAATAAGAAAGCCGACGTTCTGTCGGGTCTACATAGTATTTTTTACGTTGACTGGTTATCACTTCCATTCTGATCTCCCATTTCAGTCTCTCTCTTTTCCTTCATTCCCTACCACTCGTTACACAGTTTCTATCCTATCCTATCCTTAAGCTCGCAGGGCACACTGAAGATATCACTTCAACAGTTTAACAAACAACAATAATGTTTTATATAATATGTCTAGCATGAGCAAATTTAATTACTTGAAGTAGAAACGCAGACGATTGCCATTAACCGCCATCTTGTTGAACCCATGCCGAAACAGGGCCTTCGGCAAACTTTTCCAAATATTACATCTGATCAACAAAACTCTAATAAACAGAGAGTGAAAGCTTCCCATTTTAACACTTTCTTCCCAAATCTTTGTACTCTAAAAGTGCGCCCGCAGCAACTCCCCAAAAGGAAAGCTACCTCCTCCTTTTGTCCTAATTAAGAGTAGTGGTCTTCTATTGGTTAACTTCTTTTCTCACCGACGAATCCGCGGCGTCGCATCCCTGTGTATTTGGTAATTTCGGTCTCCCCACTGGCCTACTGAAGCGAGCTCTCCGCTGTGCGATTAGGCACCTCTGCTGACTAAGATATTCTTGGCCGTGTTCCACAGCCTGTGTGTTGCCATCCTTGCTCTAATCGATGTGAAACTCTTTTGCAGGTCTCATAACATTTGAGCAATGTATCAAATATCAATTCTCGAAATTTGCGGC
>NW_019739872.1:0-454 GCF_002891405.2 Cryptotermes secundus
TTTATTAAGTTATAAAATAATTATGAATGTATCTTAACATTTTTCCTAGCCAGGACTTTTACACACTTTGGACATCAACCACCAGCCTAGATCAGTTAGGAACAGTATCTAGTATAATTTCTGCAATAGGGGCATGCAGAGGGTAGATTATGATACCTCCAATGATAGTTAACATGGCAACAAGGGTCAACAGGAGGTACCTACATCTTAACCTGGGTTCTATGCCATATTGCCAAAGTCTCTGGCAGAAATGAAGGATTTAAACTGTGAGAAAAAAAGAAAAATCAGCTGGGATCAAACTCAGAACCTTCTGTATGACAGCCCAGTGTCTTATGCAAAGACCATTAAGTCTCCTGAATATATTACAGACTCCAACTGAATAACTCTCCTGAAAGCTGGTATAGTATCGTGCCACTGGAGATTTCCGTATCTTGGTACTAATTCCACGAGAAGT
>NW_019739873.1:0-494 GCF_002891405.2 Cryptotermes secundus
AAACTTAATGTATGATTAGAAGATTTAGTCACAGGGAGCCCAGGAGACTAGAGTTTAGATTTCTGACGAGAAGAATTCAAAAGGCAGCTGAATTGTTTAGGTGTTAACAGACATTGAAAACGTTATTCGTGTGTAATAGTTAGAGTAATATTATGAGTGTGAGAACTAATCGTAGTTACGAGTGGTGAATATCCAATAAATCCAATCATCCTATCTAGAGTCCGTTGTATTTGTCACGCGTACCCCCCTACACGTGACAATATACACATACATACATAAATGCTGTAAGCTACTTGTGTGTCATTATAATGCTTATATTTGCAAGGACTATAAGANCAAGTTTTAGGACGCAAATAACGTGGAAACTTCTAACACTAGAATTCACATCTGGGCACCTATAAAGTTATGACACTCTCCACGCTAAATATGATAGAAGCTATAGACGGTGCGATTTACTTTTGTTTAAGCAGCCGTCTGCGAGTAGTTGGTTTCCA
>NW_019739874.1:0-831 GCF_002891405.2 Cryptotermes secundus
ATGTAGAAGAGGGTGTTGCGAATAATTAGTGGACTTGGTAAACAAAAGTCATGCAGGCACATTTTTAAAGAATTGGCATCGTCACAGTCACATCTTTGTATATCTAAGAGGTGTTCATGCATTCTTCTGTAATCTATCAAGACGACATGTCCAGAGCAGGGGGTGGCAACTCAATGCTATTTGCGGGCAACATAACCGCGGTGATGTCATGACACTGCTGCCGCAATGGCCGCGGACACTCTCTTGATAGAAAATGGCTGCCGCCAATGCCGAGGGCTCAGTCGGTAAGAAGGTATGCTATCATACCACCTGACCTGTCGGTAAGAAAGTGTGCTATTATACAACCAGCATTTTTTTTACTGCTCCCTCCCAGAAGATCACTGGTTCACACGTATAGCTAGAATAAATAATCGATGTAAATGACATGTTCATATTTTACAGGCACTGGTGGGAAACTTTCTCCAGATAAATAATGTTGCAACCTGATATCTTGTACTGCAGAGGTTCTTACTCCGTTGTGCTTTTCTGTTTTCGAACTGAGTTTAATATCACTTCACTCAAAACCATCTGGAGGGGAATGAGTTAAAGGATATCAAACTCAGTTCAAAAACAGAAAACACATAATGGAGTAAGAACCTCTGCAGTACAAGATATCAGGCTGCAACATTATTTATCGGGAGAAAGTTTCTCAACAGTGCCTGTAAAATAAGAACAATTCATTTACATCAATTCAACACCCCCTTACTGAAATGCAATGGTTATTTGAACTATAACATATATAGAGTTCTTGTGCTTAGGAAAGCTGATGGTGGGTAAACTTGAAAGAAAATT
>NW_019739875.1:0-431 GCF_002891405.2 Cryptotermes secundus
AATTCAGTCAACATCCTCACACGCCATTTCTTTATCACACTTTTGAATATTATCGTCCCATCTATGGCTGTGCCCCCAAGCAGTGCCTTCCTTTCGCGTTTTTTGACTACCATTTTGTATGCAGTTCTCAAAACTCCCATGAGAGTTATGCGTAAGTATTGAAGCGTGCTAGCGGAAGGAGGACATGCCGAATTCTGCAAACGACTGAAGTGGATGCTAGAAGGAGAACAGGAAGGGAAAACAAGGATCGACAGCGTGAGAAACGATGGAAGGGTAAACAAATGAAGGAATGAATGGAATAATCATGTATCCCACATGATGTATTTTCATGTCAGTACAATGGGAAGAGGAACAATGAATAAAGGAATTGAGACGGCGTGGGAGGGGGCATAGAAAATGGAGCGATTCACGCCGTTAGATAACAAGGCTAC
>NW_019739876.1:0-347 GCF_002891405.2 Cryptotermes secundus
TCTTTGGGCTGCTGTCGGAACCAGGCATGTTCACACGGCATGACCCACCACTTAATGCATGACAGGTTGCATGCTTCTGTCGAATGGCCTTACGATGTTTCCTGAGATGTTACAGTAGGAGTCGCCATTTACGGTTTGTCCTTGAGGCTGGAATGCAGTGAGAAGTATGGCTTCGTGATCCCAGAAGACTGTGAGTATCACTTTCCTGGAGGATGGTGTCACCTTAAACTTTTTTTGGCAGGCGACGCACGCTTTGTCTTGGGCTGGTAATGGTGATCCCAAGACTCATCGCCTGTGACAATTCGTGTCCTTCATCATGGTAGCGATTGAGATGCTGTAATGCCAGA
>NW_019739877.1:0-438 GCF_002891405.2 Cryptotermes secundus
ACTTTATTCAGAGTTTTGTTGACACCGAAGTGACCTCCTGACGGTAAACCGTGCAGTTCGCTCAGAACGTCCTTCACCCTGCTCCGGGGGGAACAATTACCTGGGCTACTTGACGTCTTCAGGTGACGGATTCCCAGTCACGCTCTAGTACGCCGTTTCTCACAGCGAGCGATTTCCACTGGGCCCAGTAGCTTTTGTACGTGGGACTCCGATCCGCGATGTCCTGCCATTCCGTTCGTTGACAGTTTTCTACTTCCTGTAGAATAGGTCCTATGTCCGGGTCTTTTAGTTGTTCCTCTCTTAGGGTAACCGGGTCCCAGCCGGCTGCCGGTAGGGTTCCAATAACGCGTATTTGTTTTACCTCTGCCCGCGTCTCAACTTTGTGGCAGTNCCTTGGCACGGTCGTCTAGAAAGGGCGTCGGCGTTGTTATGTTTTCG
>NW_019739878.1:0-523 GCF_002891405.2 Cryptotermes secundus
GACCGTAGAACACCTGATAAATGGTTTCACAGCTCTAGCTAAAGTGGAATTTATAGTCATGTTATAGTCTGCACACAATTACATTTCAGCATCGGTAAACAGAGGTGTGAAAACGGAAAGGAACAAACAGTATGAACATATACCAAATGAGATGAACTAAGGGCAATGAAGTCACTATAGTGAGACCAAAAACATTATAATGGACAGAACCATACCACACAACAAACCTGAGATCATACTTCAAGACAGAAAAGTTTATGCTATATGAGATTCTTGTGGCAATGAGTATTTTGATAGTGCAACCACTAAGAGTCCTGTTTTTTATATAAGGATATGACTAGCTAATTCCTACCAACAAGGGTACAAACATGGATTTAGGTTATATTAGTAATACTGTCTGAATTTCTCAAAGAATTAAATGAAGTTAATATTCATATACTCTACTGGGGCGGCAGAATTAAATGGTGCAAAGCATTAGTCAATCAAATTACCTATTTTCTTTTAGAACAGCTTCAATATGCAA
>NW_019739879.1:0-761 GCF_002891405.2 Cryptotermes secundus
TTGATAATTTGATTTACTAGAGGCTTATAAATCGTAACTACAAATAATTATAACGCTCTCATTAATTCGAGTAATTAAGAAATCACTACAGCACACGCTTGGCCTCAGCATTCAGAGTTCAGAGTCAGAGATACTTTACGACTGGCGGTTTACCGTGAATCAGTCCGTCTTGGCGACAAGTCCCTTGAGACTCACGACAAGTAATTAAATTTTCGAACCAAACACTTGCGGTTGTAATCATTATGTAACACCTTCTCTGACGAGAGGGTGGGTCTATCGTTTATAATTGATGCTGGTCTTCGCCAGCACATTCATTTTCAGGTTCATGCCAATATTTTCATGTCTTAGATTCGAGACTCCTTCAAACTGGAGGACCACGTCCCCGTATTTATATCCCCCAGGAACAGGTTGGCTCGGTTATACCCCCAGGCACTGGTTTCCTTTTTCGTTGCCTTTTACGACTCGCAGGGCTACGGTGGAGGTATTTCATCCTGCCTCCACTGTCCCGTTGATCCTCGTTATGTAGCCTCGGGCTGGACGGCGTAGAAAACGGCGAGTCAGAGATACTCTTTGTCAGCCGTTGCGTAGCAACAATTAGATGTCATCGCGTGGCCTAACAACAGCTGTCTCTTTCAGTGATATCAAAATATAAAGAAGACAAAAGAGACATGAAGGAAGATATTGACAGCAATAAAGTGAGAACGAATGAAGCAAAAATTAAGTAAAAATTAATGGGGAGGATAAGGAAATAAAGAAACAAA
>NW_019739880.1:0-613 GCF_002891405.2 Cryptotermes secundus
GTATGATCTGTCTGCAGTCTCGCCTGTTACGTCACGGCGGAGTGGGGCTGAGTTGCCACTTCGCCGAAAACACCAGCGACTCCGATTCCAAGGTCATCCCAATGTCACGTCACAATATCAGTTTGAACTAATGAGAGTAAGACACAATTCCATGCCATGCATGCCAATATTTTTCCTTGGACTCGAAAAACTATTCAGGCAATTTTTCTTTTACCGAAGTTGAAACAGGTGTGGGCGGAACACAATCGAGTACACTTTATTTATTTCAGCCTTCCATAAAGCCTGTTTAACAGAAGGCGGTTACTGTTTATATTCGAAGACCAGTTGTAACGGTNGGTCATGTTAATTTTACTGTAGGGAAGAAATAGAAACTTTATATTACTGGTATTCAAAACTCTTCCATAATAGTATACAGCAAGTATAAAAAAATGTTTATGTGCATGTATCTGATATATATAATGATTAATGGCGCTACAACATCAGCAGAGACGTGATGTAATGGTTAGCATGCTTACCTTGCGAACTGAGGCTTGAGGTTCAAATACTAAGTATGATTTTTTTTTTCCATTATGATTCCATTCCTACATTTTGTGTTCACTTTTATTCATTATAC
>NW_019739881.1:0-441 GCF_002891405.2 Cryptotermes secundus
TGTAAGGCAATGCAGATTCCCCGCAAGCCTCTTGATGACACTGTCATGCTATGTGGCCTCTGGCACATTCAATCTTTATCCAACTTCATTGTTACTGTTTCAAAAACATCATGACAACACTACATTAGACCGCCAGCTAACACAAGGCTCTGTTCTTCTCGTCATTGCGCATGCACATGATGTGGGAAGGGAGAATCCGTTTGCTCTGAGATAAGGTAGGTATGTAACTAACATGTGGTATAAGCGACATTATTTGGTTCTGTTGCATGGCGTCTCTACAGCAGTGTTGCCACTATTAAAGTTCCAGCCCTCGTACCAGTACTGATATTTCTGTCCAAAGCTTGCATAGAGGGCCGCACCATAGCTCAAGCGGTTAGTTGCGGGCTTTCCACCGCTGCAGCCCGGGTTTGATCCCGGGTCTGGTCAAGTGGGATTTGTGGT
>NW_019739882.1:0-380 GCF_002891405.2 Cryptotermes secundus
TTCACTCTCTCTTTTCCTGAATGATTCTTATGTCAGTTTTCATTTCTGCTCTTATATTGGCCAGCAGGACTTCCATCATTTGTTCCATTTCCGCGGTATGACGTTGCAACTACACACAACAATCTTCAGTCCAGTAATCGAGCAATTCCATTTCTGACACAAATTCTCACGTGATTTACTGGTTATAAACGGGGTTTAGATTGATAGTTCAATTTGTTAAACACTTACATTTCGTAACCAGAAGTAACTATAGCGCTATCGCCAATTCACACACTCTGCAGTCCACTACATTATGCACTAAGTCCTCTCAGTCTGCTGTGTTTTCACCGGTTGTCGTCTGGTAACGGCTTTCAACGCTGTAGCTCTATCAGCGTCCCTGT
>NW_019739883.1:0-388 GCF_002891405.2 Cryptotermes secundus
TGCCGAGTGAATAACTGCAGGCTAATTAACCCTTTAAACGTTGACTGATGAATTGCTGTTGACACTTGCCGTCACAGTGATACTTGGTTCCGATTCCCACGGGATCCGTTACCACATTTTACTCTCTGACGAATCTGCATTCTTCAGTTTCTTCAAAATAACATATACAAGTTAAATCCGTACCTCACAGGAAACTCATTACATCTCATCTACAAAGCCCTACCGGTTAATGCTGTTTAGGGAAACAGTCGCTGTTTATTGTGAGAACCATACGGAACACACAGATACACTCTGTGGGCAGAAAACTCAGTCCGTACCTCACAGGAAACTCATTACATCTCATCTACAAAGCCCTACCGGTTAATGCTGTTTAGGGAAACAGTCGCTG
>NW_019739884.1:0-689 GCF_002891405.2 Cryptotermes secundus
CCTCCATTGCTCGAGTGCGAGCAACTGTACTCGTATGTTGACGTGAATTTTCACGGAGGAACACTACACCGTATGTCAGCATTCCTCGCCTTTTATTGTGAACGGTTCAACACGGGGTATTTAGTGCTTCGCAATAAATTTCTATAGTTATTATGGTTCCACCATCAACGCGCCTTTCCTGTCCCAGAAAACAGTTGTCATTAGTTCTCTTGCAAACAAGGTTTGTTCAAACTGCTCTTTAGTTACACCATTCACAAATAGAACCCAAGTTTCCACGCCAGTTATTCATACGGAGAGATTGAGAATTTCATCGCTATCTTTGTGTTATATCTTTCTAAAGATTTCAAGGCTGATGCTATTCTCTCTGTCTTGTTTGTGAACATATACTCGCTCACCTTTGAACATACTACAATATTGATCTACAGTCTCTTCACTCATTATATTTTGGCCGTAGAGCGCGTATTATTCACGAATATTTTTGCAGCACACTTGTATTATCACGAAGGAAGCGGGTAACAGTGCGATTTTCGTATCTGGCCGAATTATAATTCGCAGGGTACATAATAACTCAATATGTAGAGACAACAGAAAGAAAGTGACCAGTTTTGTGACGCTACATCTCATGCGCTAACTCTCCCCTTCTCCTTCATTATTTTCTTAATTTAAACGGAGGTTACTTTCTGAATATC
>NW_019739885.1:0-1292 GCF_002891405.2 Cryptotermes secundus
AAACTAATTTATTTAATTTTAAACCACATTTCTTTTTCGATTTCAATAAATAAGTAATGTCAATTAATTTGTGAAAGGTTTCACCCTAAGTTCATGAAATCTAACAGACTCTTTGACGATTTACTCAATATTTCAGGATAGTTAAAGAAATTTTCAATGATTCCAAGTTAATTTAGAGAATTTTTATTGAATTTTGAAAAATTTCAAGAAGATCTATATAATTTTATCATAAAATTCTTTGACTTCTTCAAGTTAAAACAAAGAATTTCAAACAAATCATAAAATCTTTCTTTCTAAATAAGGAATTCCTTTAAATTTCTGATAATGACTATATCATTTTATCTATTTTAATAACATTATCATTCATTCAAATGTAATTAAAAAATTTAAACAAATTTTGAACTAAATAAACGTATTTTATGAATAATTTTCCGAAAACTCTTTGACAATTTCTCGTTATTATAAGGATTTGCACACAATACATGAAAGATTTCTTCTTATTAAATGGAATAATCTCACAATTACTGACGATTAGGGAAATTTATGTCAAATTTGACAGAAATCTATCCAATTTTTTGATGATAATTTATTATTAATTAGTTTTAATCATATTTTGAGAGGTTTCAAAATAATTTAAGGAATTCTAATGAAATTTTGACATACATAAACTTAATTTGTGTAATTTTAACAAACATTCTTTATCGATTTCAATTAATATATAAAATATCAATTATTTTGAAAAGATTTTATTAAAATTTCAGGATTTCTAACAGATTCACTGTCGATTTACATTATTTTTTACAAAATTTAAAGCAATTTTCAAGCATTCGATGGAAATTTAAGGAATTTTTATTGAATTTTAATAGAATTCAAAGTAACCTATATAATTTAACCTAAAATTCTTCGATTTTTCAAGTTAATATAAGGAATTTCAAACCAATTATAAAATATATCAATCTAAAAACAATTCTTTAAATTCCTGTTAACTACTATATTAGTTAATAAATTGTAATAAAATTTTCAGTAATTCTATGTAAATTAAAAGATTTTAAACAATTTTTGAACGAAATGAAACGAATTTATGGATTTTTCCAAAAAAACTTCAGGATTTCACGTTAAAATAAGGATTTACACAATATGTGAAAGATTTCTTCTCATTAATTAGAATACTGTCCAAATTATTGACGATTTCTACTTTAAATTATGGAAATTGAAGTAACTTTGATAGACGTTATGATATATTTAAGGAATATAAACCAGGTTTTGAACGATTTCAACGTAATTTATGAAAT
>NW_019739886.1:0-1063 GCF_002891405.2 Cryptotermes secundus
ACATCGCCATTAAGTAGCAAATAACTACAAGATGATGATTTGTTTTGTTACCCAGCACTTACAAACGCAGTCACGAGTCATCTCGAAACGTGTGCGATTAACATAATACGAAGCCACAGGTGATGCGGCAGCAGGCTGCGGGCAGACCCTGCCTGTAGCCCATTGGCTGGGACACAGAGGGCGCTGAGCAGCAATTTCAACAATTCCTCGCCACGCTNTCTGCCTTATGGTCGGAGAGCCATCAGTATTCCATTCCTGGTATTAAGCAGGGATCAGAGATCAAAGTCATTTGAAAACAGAAGCTTAGTTGCCAACAGCAAGTCTCCATTTGTAGCAAATGTTCCTCTACACTGGCTTTTCTCCCTTTAATGTTTCAAAATTAAATGCTACTAACTCCTTTAGATTCAGTATTTCAAGTTACAAATTCTTAATTAATCAAACAAAAATAATTCTCAGCTGCTTAATTATTAAACAATACGCTAAGCGACCATATGCGAGAGAAATAATGTGCAGCTAACACTCTAAGGAACAAGGACTTCTAATCTTCCGGTATGAAACGTCTTGCTCCACGGGGAAAGTAACCCAGTTTTTGGGGGGAAATTAGCATCTCCATCTTCAGGTTATAGGATTAAGCCGTGCAAGAAACTGGCATAAAGTGGGCGGGCTTTCGGTGGACTACTCGTCCATACATTACCAAAGAGAAACCTTTACAGCCAACTTTTAAACATCATATCCAAACAGTAAAAGATTTTGAGTGATACAGAAGACAGTGGAGAGCCCATGTGGAAATAACTAACAGACTGCCTACGGGAAGAGTAAAATAGTACCTCGGGTGAGAAGAAATGTTGGAATACCTGAAAGAAGAAAAGATTATTATGTTACTGCAATTTGATGTCAACCCGGTGGCAGTGGATCTTACAGTGATAAACAAGGAAAGATGGCTGAATCAGTAGTGAAACTTGGAACAGGCCACAACGATCTGTGCCTTGTCAGTAAAAATAAGAAATAGGCCATTACTAGGCTTGGTGAATTGAAGTATAAGCAGCACACAATAACACTGACA
>NW_019739887.1:0-805 GCF_002891405.2 Cryptotermes secundus
TTGTCTCACTTATAGCTTTAATGCAACAACAGACTAAGTAGGCAGAGCCTGATATATAGAACTATATTATTTGTCATTATTTTTGTGGTGCATGGACTGTCATGACCTTTGGTTATGAGTCTGAGGTCTGTCTGGTCTCCTAAAAATTTGTGGAGAATTAAGTTTGTAAATAATTTATGTTCCCATATCCAAGGTTGTGCTAGAGAAGTGGAGTATTAGGTTCAGTCCTACATGACTTCATGTGAGATTCCTGGTAGATGAAGTGACACTGAAACAGGAGTTCTTCTAGTTTTTCCATGGTACTTTTCACTCCACCATTGCTCCATAGCCCGTACACAGTAGCATAGTTGGTTGAGGCACTATGCTACAAGCTGGAAGGTCATGGGTTCAAGTCCCGAATAGGTGGATTTTTTTTTTAATTTACCTAAGCCTTCCAGCTGCACTGTGGCCCTGGGATCGACGAAGCATCTAACAGAAATGAGTACCAGGGATCTTCATGGTGGGTAAAGGGCGGCTGGCCAGTAAGGCTGACAATCTTATTGCCATCTGTGAGCTGATTGTCTAGAAGATGTTGAAGCCTTAACCTCTCACAACCCAATGGGCATTCATGGCCTTTACAAGGATAGCTTTACCTTTTAAGAGAATTTATAGAATATTGAAGAACCTAGAAAGAGCACATTGACAGAATTCCAAAGTGCAACTTAAAGTACCAGACAGATGGAAAAACAAACTTGTGAAGACCTCTGAAATTGTGGAAAGGTTCCATTTCATGGTATCTGTAATAGATTTCAGTAGGCCTAACACC
>NW_019739888.1:0-300 GCF_002891405.2 Cryptotermes secundus
TTCCTCATTTATAATTTTAAAACATCTGATAATGACCTTATAGGTCAAAACATGAAGTGAATAGCTTTTAGGAACTTTTACGGAAGGACATACTACACATGAGACTGTGAAACAATTTGGTACTAAATGAAGTGCAGCAGGGTGCTACAATATACTAAAGTAAAGTAAAGGTATCCCTGTAGCAGGCCGTGGAGGCCCATACGATAGTGAGGTTGAGGTTCCAACATTTTCTAGACAATCAACTCAAAGATATCAGCAAGGTTGTCAGCCCTATGCACCGGCCACCCTTTACCCCCAAGA
>NW_019739889.1:0-1677 GCF_002891405.2 Cryptotermes secundus
TGAGGGGAACAAATAACCTATGAGACAAACACAATATTCTCCCATGCCCCTATGAAGATAACAATCAACTACATCTTGTCAGACTGATATTATGGAAAGAACACACACAGGAACAGCTACGACAACTGAAAACCAATTTATATACAACATCGCTCCTTGTGGTGCAGCTGTGAGAGAGCTGTCAAGCAATATATTTGTGCAGTTCCATATACATGGAAATATGTTGCTTTCTTACCCACAACATATGCACACGAAAACCAACATTCATTAGTAATTCAATTGTTACAATAAAAATATGATTATTTGAAACAACATTTTTATGTATTTCTTATTAAATAATCTTATGGAAAACAGAGCCCATGTAATTTTTCCAATAAAAATCTTCATGTGTATCGATCTTTCAAAAGGAACTCTGGGACTTAAAATCATTATCTAGCTCTGGGCCCAGTAAATAAAACTGTTACTCGGCAAGTATACATGGTCATCACACTGTAAGGTTCTTTCGAATTTATGGTATGCATAAAGTACAACTCTGTCACATCTGCTTACACAATGTCATCCGATGGCAGACGCCAATAAATAAATATTCACAACACACAGCCACTGTACTAATGGAAATAAAGTGTTATATTCCTATAAATGGAACAGTAAACACCCTCTGGAACATAACAAACGCTGGTAACAACGATATATGTTATAAACTCCATCTTAAGTGCAACAATTTATTATAGGTCTTTCATCTTCCTTTCTTCTATACTACATGCTTCGGCCGCAAACAGTCATCATCAGGTGTATACACTCACGTAGCTGTTACACTGCATTTAGTTTAAAATTTAAAAGCACAGGTCTTCCCAAATGTTCCCTTCGTCGTTGCTAACAGAATCTACTTTGCTAATATCTGTCTGATTTGTACATTATCTTTGTCACCTACACACATTAATTTGGCTTTCATGAACTGGCACTTTTAAAATCTTCAATTTCAATTTTTAAAAATTCCTTTAAAATTTTTTCTAAATTTTAAAATTTAAAATTCTCAGGGTTACTCACCCTATGTCTATAGTGCTGCAGCGTCTACTTCTTGTTTTCAGCACTGTACAGGTGTTATTCTGTGTAAGCTCCCTGTGTGCATGCCGCTGCTTATCTTTACTACGTGTGCTGTCTGATGTATACATCAGACAGCAGAGTTTATTTCATATATCGTAGAGTGCAACAGGATGTTTAATATAATATTGCTGGTAACAACCTTATGAACATTACTTACAAATTGCCATTTCTCTTTCCTTGTAGGATCTGCAATACCAATGAGGAGTTTGTGGATTTGTTGAATAACTCCTTGGTAGTATATCCCAGCAACGTCATAATTTCCCAATACTGCCATTTCCCTTGCAAGTTTAGTATTCTCACAAATTTCATTAACCAAAAGTTCCATTGCGGTCATCACAGCTAGAAACGTAATTGAAAATATTTTAAACTCCGACATAATGTAGTCACATAGCGTCTGACGGCCTGTCAGTCAGTAAATTCATATCTCTTATTTGTAACCATCATTATATATACTTCGAACCGACCACGCAGAAAACAGTTTGTCGCAACGTTGCATAGCAGCCGTCACGAACCGACCGCATATAAAACGCCGTAATCCTATTGTTTCCTTGTTTGTATTTGGTCGCGAAATGA